>NC_058135.1:17387866-17450954 GCF_016433145.1 Gracilinanus agilis | reverse complement strand
CTCATAATAAAGCTTGTCTCCTGGCAGTGGAGTCAGTCTGAGCCATCCATCCATCAGTTCCTGGGATAAGACCCCAATCAGCATTGCCCCACATCAATAATTCCCTTGGATCCTTGAGTTGATCAGAGTAGCTAAGTCATTCACAGTCAATCATTATTATACAATGCTGCTTCTACCGTGTACTATGATCCCAAAGTTCTGCTCACTTCACTGCATCAGTTCATATAAGGAGTTTGCCTTCTACTGGGGGTGAAACATCCATACAAGTTATTATGGTAACAGTAACTAAGAACAGCCAGCATTTATAGAGCACTTTAAGGTTTGCAAAGCATGTCACAGATATGATCTTATTTTTATTCTCATGGTAGCCTTGGGAGGTAAAGTACTCTTATTACATTCATTTCACAGATAAGGAAATGGAAATTTCTCTTTGTCAAACACACTGCCAATTCATTTGGAAGGCAAGCTCCTCAGGGGCAAGGGCTGTTCTAGCTTTTTTTCACATACTCAGTGCCTTGCAACATGTTTTGTCATGTCTTCAATATCATCTTCCACATATCCAATATGTTGTCTAGTCATGTAGTTTCTACTTTTCCATCTCTCCCCACTCTCCTTGGCTTCCTTTAGGTCTCAACTAAAATCTCATCTTTTATAGGAAATTCTTCCCAACCTTTCAGGGTCTTTGTTAATTATCTCCTTTTTCTTCTGTATATAACTTTGTTAGCTTGCATGTTGTCTCCTCCTCTAATCTGTGAGCTCCTTGAGGGCAGGAATTGTCCTTTGTCTCTTTTTGTATCCCCAGCACTTAGCACAATGCCTAGTACATAGAAGCATGTAAGAAATGTTTACTGATTGATTTATTAATTGATTCTCTCCAATCACACAGCCACCACCCAGGTTCAAACACTCAAAACCTTAACCTAGACATCACCCTCGACTCCTCACTCAGGGTGATCTATTACCTTATCCTATCATTTCTACCTCCATAATATCTCTCTCCTATACCCTTCCCCATCTCCTCTGAAATTCCCCATCAATCACCCTGGTGCTGGCTCTCATACCTGGAATATGGCAATATCCTGTTGTCTAGTGTGTCTGACTCATCCCTTCCCACACCATTTCATCCTTCACTCAGCTGTCAAATAGATCATATCATCCCCCTACCCTATAAGGTCTAGTGGCTCCCTCTTACCTCTAGAATCAAATATAAAATCCTCTATTTGGCTTTTAAAGTCATACCCAAACCAGACCCTTCCAATCTTTCTAGTCTTATTATACCTTATTCTCTTCCATGTTTTCTATGAGGCAATGATACTGACCTTTTTGCTGTTCCTCTAACAAAATGTTCTATCCCTCAGCTCTAGGAATTTTCTCTGGCTGTCCTTCATGCCTGTAATATTCCCTCTCCTTACCTCCACTTTTGGCTTTCCTGGTTTCCCTCAAGATTCATTTTAAATCTCACCTCTGCAACCCCCTACTTTATTGTCCTGTGCTACAAATGCAGCACACCTCTGCTCCCTCACCCAAAGTGGGGACACAAGGCCTGGGATGGTCTCCCAGGATTCCATTACTGTACCACCTCTGCCCCAGGGACTAGCTTCTCTTCCACCTTCCACAGGGAGACTTCCCAAGTTCTCTGAGGCAGAGGCAGTCTCCTCTCCTGGCACTACTATGCCCACTGCCAAACTGCCCTCTGAACCGCTACTAACCAAACCACCCAGTCTCTTTTTGCTCAAACTGAAAAAACCCTTTTGATAATTATGTTTGTATGACTTCTCTAGGAGCATCTTAAAGACTGGCCTTTAATACCTGTAGGAGATCACTGCAGTCATTGAGGAAATCACAGTGGGAGTCAGTGGTGGTGCAGGGCTTTCTTTTAAAGAGAAAGACAGCAGCATCATTGAATGAGGTTTTGGAAGAGCACAGAAAATTAAAAATAAAAACTTAAAAGATGCTATTAAGGCTGACATTCTTCCTACATGCTCATTTGCATACTGAATTAATTAGATGAGCAGGCTCATTCACACTTTTTTTTCCAACTTAGTTTCAAAATTGTCCTGTTTATCATTAAATGATTGCCTTATAGGGGAGAGATTGTGCAAAAGAAGCATCAGAGAACTTATCATCAGTTTCTCTGTAAGCAGGAATGGATAGGAGAATCCACCTTCATGTGGGAAATACTTGGGTCTAAAGCCATATTGTAGGCTCAGGAAGAATAACCCCTCATTCCTTCGCAATTTTCAGAGTACAAACTACAAAACACAGAGCAATAAAAAGAAGGCTAGGCTTAGAGTCAGGTTACCTTGGTTTCTCTCTAGATTCTAATACTTAACAATACAATGATAGGTAAGTCACTGAACCTCCCTCTGGCTCAATTTCTCCATTAACAAAATGTGGATAATAAAATTAGAGCTCACCAACTTATAGGGCTACTAATAGAAAAACATTTTATCAACTGTTCAGGACCACAAAGACACAGGTCTCCATTAATCTCACCATCACATCCAAAAGCACTTCTGTGGACCATTCACCTTATTCTCCTTTAGGGGGATTACCTTCAAATGTGATTTCCTCTGAGGATGGAGGAAAGTTTCTCAGTTTGTAGGTATAATACCAGCCTGCCTTGCCTTATTCTTACTATCACTAACTGCTTGTGCAGTTACAGAGCCCAATTTTAGGAGTATTTTTAATTGAAAGAACAGAAAAAGGCTGGAAAGTGAGTAAATGACAAAAAAGAAGGTCAATATAGAAAGCTTTTTGATCACAGGGAAGACCAAAATGCAAGCTCAGAAGCCTCTAAGAAAAATATTAATTGTTCTCTACCCAAAAAGAATTAATGGACAAACTGAAAAAGGATTTTTAAAAATCAAATAAGAGAGATAGAAGAAAAATTGGGAAAATAAATAAACGTGAAATAGGAAAATCAGGAAAAAAGAGTCAACAGTTTGGTAAAAGAGGCACACAAAGAAAATAGTGAATAAATTAATATCTTAACAAACAGCATAGGCCAATTGGTAAAAGAGGTACAAAAATTCAATGAAGAAAACTTCTTAAAAAGCAGAATTGGTCAAATGGGAAAAGATATGCAAAAATGTGCTAAAGAGAAGAACTTTTTAAAAGGCAGAATTGGCATTTTGGAAAAAGAGGTATGAGAATTTACTGAGAAAAAGAACTCTGTACAAAGTAGAAATGGCCAAATGGAAAAGGAGGTACCAATGCTCATTCAAAAAAAAATCATGTCTTAAAAATTAGAATTGGGCAAGTGTAAGCTAATGACTCCATGAGACATCAAGAAACAATCAAAGTCAAAAAATGAAAAAAATAGAAAATCTTAAATATCTCATGGGAAAAACAACTGATCTGGAAAATAAATCCAGGAGAGAGAATCTAAGAATTATTACACTACCTGAAAGTCATGATAGAAAAAAGCTTAGAAGTTACCTTTCAAGAAACTATTAAGGATAAATCATCAGCATTTCTATATGTGTCCATCAAAGCTCAGCAGCAAGAATTAGAAGGAGAAACTCCATTTAAAATCACTCTTGACAAGATAAAATACTTGGGAATCTATTTGCCACAACAAATGCAAAAATTACATAAACACAATTTAAAAACACTTTTCACACAAAGTTAGAGCTAAACAATTGGAAAAACATTAGTTGCTCATGGGTAGGCCAAACTAATATAATCAAAATGATAATCCTAGTTAAATTAATTTACTTATTCAGTGCCATATCAATCAAACTACCAAAAAACTATTTTATAGTACTAGAAAGAATAATAAAATTCATCTGGAAAAACAAAAGATCAAGAATATCAAGGGAAGTAGTGTGTGTGTGTGTGGGGGGGGGGTAATGTGAAGGATGGTGACCTCATAGTACCAGGTCTTAAATTGTACTATAAAGGAGTAATCATCAAAACAATCTGGTACTGGCTAAGAAATTAAAGTGTGATCAGTGGAATAGATTAGGGGTAAATGACCTCAGCAATCTAGTGTTTGATAAACCCCCCAAAACCAGTTTGGAATAAGAACTAGTCACTATTTGACAAAAGCTGCTGGGAAAACTGGAAAACAATATGGCAAAAATAAGGTTTAGATTAATCTCTCACACCCTATTATACCAGGATAAGGTCAAAATGAGTATATGATTTAAACATAGAGTGATATTATAATAAAATAGGGGAATGTAGAATAGTTTGCTTGTCAGATCTATGGAGAAGAGAATTTATGACCAAACAAGAGATAGAGAACATTATAAGATATAAAATGATTAATTTTGATTATATTAAATAGAAAAGGTTTTGTACAAAAATACCCATTATAACCAAGATTAGAAGTGAAGCACTAAATCAGAAAAAAATTATAACAAATTTCTCTGATAAAAGTCTCATTTCTCAAGCATATAAGGAACTAAGTCAAATTTATGAGAAGCCAAGTTATTCCCCAACTGATAAATGTTTAAAAGATATGAATAGGCAGTTTTCAGATGAAGAAACCAGTTATAAATAATCATATGAAAAATTTTCTAAATCCTTCTCAATTAGAGAAATGCAAAATGCAAATTAAAACAATTCTGAGGTACCACCTCACATCTATCATATTGGCCAACATGAGAGTAAAGGAAAATGATAAAATGATAAATTTTGGAGAGAATGTGGCAAAATTAGGACACTAATGTATTGCTGGTGGAGTTGTGATTTTCTGAAAGAAATCCCAAAAAGATATCTCCCAGGAATATTATAGCAAACAGAAAAGGAAAATGACGAACTTGGAGGAAATATGGGGAAGTTGAGAATGCACTATTGGGGGATTTGTGAACTGATTCAATTATTCAAAAAAGCAACTTAGACCTATGCCTAAAGGGCTATAAAACAGCACATACCCTTTGACCCAGTAATACCATTGCTAGGTGTGTATCCTAAAGAGATTAAAAAAAAACCAAAGAGGGGAAGGATTTATATGTACAAAAATATTTAAAGCAGTTCTTTTGGTGGGCACAAAGTTATGGACTGTGAGGGGACACCCATCAACTGGGGAATAGCTGAGAAAGTTTTAGTATATGATTGTTATGGAATACTATTTTTCTGAAAGAAGGGACAAGCAGGAGGAAAAACCTGGAAAGACTTACATAAACTGAAGCAGAGTGAAATAAGCAGAACCAGGAGAACACTCTAGATAGTGACAGGAATACTGTATATAACAGCTTTTTATAAACAAATGTTTATAACAGCTATTCTCAGCAATATAATGTAAAGCAAATATAATCTCAGCAATAATATTTTTGGCAAAACTCTACCAAAGGACTCATAAAAAATGCCATCTGCTTCCAGAGAAAAAGAATTGATAAGAGTCTGAATCCAGGCCAAAGCAAATTTTTTCACTTTCTTAGTTTTTTTTTTTGAATTTGGGTTTTCTTCCACAACAATATGGAAAAAAAGGTTTTATATGAATTTACATGTAAAATCTATATGAGAAGCATTCAAAATTCAAAATTTAATATTCTTTGAAAAAATTTGAACACTGTTTTTACATGTAATAAGGAAAAACAAATTAAGTTTAAATAAAAAAAAATAAATAAAAGTTTGATATTGACTTGTCAATGAACTATTTAAGTACTCAGGAACCTGATCTTACTCCTCCCAAAAGAACACTAACTAAGAGTCCTCTCCTATAAAGTCTGACATCTCTCTTACAGATTATTTTTCTTTCTTAATAAGCTTTAGAAGTTCAAGATGCCTCTTCTGGCATAACATATGAATTCTTTCTTTAGCTCTCCCTTCCATACTCCCTATTTTTAAATAAGTTTTTATTGACATTTTTTGTTTCTTATATCACCATCCATTCTTCCTTTCCCCACCCCAGAGAGTTATCCAAAAGGACAAACAGTATTTTTTCTAAAGGGGAAAAAAATCATCACAACTGATTAACACATTGAAAAAGTCTGAAAACTTGTGTAAAGTGTAACACTTGTGGATCTTTTACCTCCACAAGAAGGTAGGTTGGGAATATCTTCTCATCTCTTTTCATTCGAGTCCTGCTTGTTCTTTATGATTTTGTTACATTTACTTTTTTTTTTTTGGTGTGTAGTTATACTTTCCTTTATTGATTTTCTAAGTTAGGATATTCAGGTTTGAATCATTTGCTTGTGTTCCCTATATAATTACCATATTTTTGTTATAACTTTTAAACATTTTGCTTAATCTTTCTGACTTTTTAAACAATAATCTAGCAGATTAATCAATTAACCAATCAACATTTATTAAACATTTATTAATATATATGTATATATATATATGTATATGTATATGTGATAATGAGATTAAACCTGACCAATCACCAAAGGTGAAAACATCTCCATTTAACCCACAAGTTGGGTGGTCTGTAACCCAAGTGTGCTAGAGTAACAAATCAGAATTTACTGACTGCCTCATAGGCAGTCCTAAGAAAAACATCTGTTGTGATTGGACATGTAAACTAAGAGGAGGCCACAGGAAGTGACGCAAAAGAGGCCCCTTTAAAATGAGACCTCAGTCAGCTGGGCCCTCTCTTCTGGTTTGCGAAGGGGACCTGAAGGAGCTCCTCTGGTTTGTGACCTGACTTGGAGGAGTTCTAGAGCTAGTGAGACTGTTCCGCATGGTAAGTGTTAAGACTGAATCTTCCTGAACTTCTCTTAAGGAACTTCCTTTTAATAGAGACTCTGTGGCTGAAGCTTTTGCTTCATTCGCCTTCAAGGCCCTTCGGGCCTCTGGCTTCCCAGCCTTAGGATCAAGGTCGGATTTCCCTTGGCTGAGGGTTAATTAGATCTACCTGGATTGATCTAGGGGATCAGAGCAAATTACCTACTGTGTTAAATTACTTATCCTATCTTATCATCTCTCTTATTTCTTTATTTCTACTTCCTCTTCTCATTTATAAATAAATTTTCCATAAAAGTCATTTTAGCTTGAAGTTAATCTTTAATTGGGGACTGATAATTGTTCAATCCCCTGGCAACCAACCTTTTAATATTTACCCAATCAAAACCCCTTTTTATCCCTTACATTTGTACTATTTACAGGAAAAACATTAGAATTACAAGGGGTTGAAGAAGGTTTCCAGTAAAAGATGTGATTTTAGTTGGGACATAAAAGCGGAACAGATTTTGAGGGAGAGTATGGGTGACAGGCAGAAAAGATGCCCAGAACTAAGAGCACATGGTCTATTTTTGTAAAGATGCCATTTGGTACTAAGAAATGTGCTTACTCTTTAATGTTCCTATTCAGGAAATATAACAAGTCTTTCCATTTTAAATTTTCCAAAAGATTATTGTTAAATATTCCTTTTAGTTTTTCTTTTTTCTTATATCTATCCTGTTTTGAATGAAGAACATTAAATTGCCTTAGAAAAATTGTTTCTACCATGTATTTGATCAATTCAGTTAACTTTTCTTTTGTTGACTTAGATCCTTTTATTGAGTGTATATTTAGTTTTGATACTTGATAGTTGCCTACATTTCCTTTAAATGGGATGTTGTATCATTCTATCTCTCTTGAAGTTAGGGATTTCTATATTTTTTTCTCTGCTAATATAATTGGGACCCCTGCTTTTGGGGATTTGCCTAAGATATAGGTAAATTTATTGCAGTCTCTCATATTCCTTCTTTATTTTTTGTGTGTTTTTAATATAGAAGTTTGTTTTTTTCCTTGTATTTATTTTGCCTTTCTCTTTCCTTTTATTGGTTGCTTATTCTATTCTCGCCTAAACTTTAAAGTTTCAGGCTTATAATTTTTTTCATTTATTTCTTTCATATTGACTTTATTGCCTTTATCTTTTAAGTCAGTATTTTGTCTCTGGAATAACTTTTGTTTCTACTGTGGTGATGCCAATCTATTCCCAAGAGCTCTCCCATCTTCCCCAAATCCTCATTTCTGGTCTTCTCCAAAGTTATTTTTATTTACTTAAATTGTTAATTGAATAGAAATGTATATTGCATGAAAATACTAACATAAACCAGACAGTTTGCCACCTCAAGGCTGGGGGCGGGGAAAGTGATGGAGAAGGAGGGAGGGAATATGAATTGCAAAATGTCAAAAAACAATTGTCAAAAATAGTTGCTACGTGTAATGGGAAAAAGTCAATAAAAATTAAAAGTAGAAAAATAAATTTCAAAAAAATAAAATAATTGGTCATTTATCTTTCTTATTTATTTCTATTTCTTCTTTTTACCCTTCTTTTTCTTAAAAGGGCAGTTATTCTAAATCTTTCTTTCTTTCAAACCTTTTGAATAACACTTGAAGATTTCTTCTTTTCTCTACATGCTCAAACATAGACTTTTTTCCGCTCCCAATCAATTCTGACTTCTATTTTCTGATTCAAGGGAATACTTTTCCTACTTCTCTCTTTATTCTATTTGTGCCTCCTGAGGGCAAACTTTCTAAAACACCATATTCATCCTTCTTTTTCTATCTTATTTTCATCTGATCGATTGCCTTTGTAGATCTTACTCCAGCTCCCTTTTCTTTTTCTGCTGTGTCCTACTCTTAGAAAGAAGGTCAGATAGGATCAGTACTATTCCATTGGAGTCACACATATCACAAATCTTGAAACCTGGTCCTGCCTCCTGCCTTTATCATGATCAGTCTCTATTCCTAAGGCCATGTTTTCTTATCTTTGATTTTTTTGTTCCCCTTACTGCTCTGGGAACTGGCTGATGATGGAGATGGATATATTCCCTCTCCTATGGCTGTATGCTAGCCAGGGAAAACAATTTTGGATGAGAAAAAGCATTCTTCTAATTTTTCAAATCCATACCCCAACTCCCTTAAGTTCTCTCTGCATCCTGCCTTCTAGGTCAATAATTGTGTATTGTACAGAATAGAGTTCATATGTTCTTTTAACATCATAGCCTCCTCCTTCTCTTTCACCAATTGTTTTCTCTCTTTCACTATGTGTGTGTCCTATATGTGTTACCTTCTACTTTTCTAGAGAGAATCTCCATATTGAGGATGTTCTGCTATTTGTTTAATTCTGTATTAACAGTTCTGGTGTCTATCCTAAATTCACTCTTCATTTTTCCAGTTCTTTGCTTTTTTGGAGGAGATCATTCTGGAATTCATTGCAATTGCTCTATGATATCAACGGTATCTTCAGGCATTTCTCTTTAGATGGGTAATACTATAAAACTATTATATGTGTTTGGTTGAGGTTTCCTCTTTATCCCTCCTGTTTTCGTGATTTCTTTATTTTGGCTTCTCTGCTTGTGATCTCAGTTTTTGTGTTGTGTTTCTGTTACATTTTTGGCTTTTCAACTTTTCCCTACTTTTCCTCATCATTTGCCTTTGGGATTCTCTCTCTCTCTTTCTCTCCCTCTCTGTCTCTGTCTCTCTGTCTCTCTCTGTCTCTGTCTCTCTGTGTCTGTCTGTCTGTCTGTCTGTCTGTCTGTCTGTCTGTCTCTCTCTCTCTCTCTCTCTCTCTCTCTCTCTCTCTCTCTCTCTCTCTCCCTCCTTCTACCATTATACACATGCCCAAAGCAAGGCTGTAGGGCATCTGCCTCCTCCCACTGGGAGATAAGAAGGCCAGTGTCTTGAATTCTGGGGAGAATGGATTGGCCCAAACTGGATTTCCAAATCTCTTTCCCTCAGATCTAATAGTCATCCTCCTCTAGGCAGTACTTCTAAATGCCTCAGCATGTCTTCCATACATCCAGTCTTTCATATCCTTCTCTGGTCATTATCTTGCTTCTATATCATACTGGGCAAAATCAGTGTCTTCCATTTCTTGTGAGGTCAGGGATATTCGAGTTGATTCCCTGGAATGAAAGTCCCCACCTGCCTTCTTGGCTTAGGGAATCTGCAAAAAGATCCTGAGTAACAAGGCTTGAGTAATAGGTACTAAACTTTGACATAGCCCTTTGAAAACATTTTCTATCAGCTATAATTAACTAGCTATTGGCATCCTGCTGCCTATTGTTAGAGGCTCAGAAGGCCCAAGTTCACTCAGAAAGACAGCTGGCCCAAACAGCTTTGGGTTTTCAGCCATCAGAATGAGGCTAGAAATGGGATCACAGGATGCAGGCACATTGCTCCTATCTCCATAATTTTATTATGCAATAGAGTGAGTGGTCTTGGGAGGCTTAGTGAGTGACATGTACATGAGTAATGAATATTCTCCATCTCATCTAAATTAATAGTGAATAAATCCAGCCTGTGCTCAAAATATAGATCATTTCCCAATAATATATTGGTTTAGGCCTCAGGAGTTCAGAGAGCAGAGAAAGCAATAAGATCAACACCAAAAAGAACACTGAGCAAAACAAAATAGGAAATAAGAAAGGGAAGGAGAGAGGGGAAAAGAGAGGGAGGAGGAAAGGAAAGAAGAGAGGAACAGAAAGACAGTGGGAAAAGGGAGGAAGAGAGAGAGGAACAGAAGAAAAGAGGGAGGGAGGAAGGAAAGAAGAGGAGGGACGGAGCATCTGATAGTTTTCCCCATGTGAAGATTCATGGAAATTGTGAACCGATGTGTCAGAAAATATTTGTTTCGGTCTCTGCAGGCCCACTTGACTTTAGAATTTGTTTGGAAATGGGCCATAGCCGATTTCAGGATTAGCATTACATGACTCAGGAAAGACAGCAGTGGGGTTCAGAATAATCTCCACAAGCTCATAAACAAAACACATCCTATGGAACAAGTTTATGTAAGAAAGGATATAGAAAGTCCTTTTGCTTAGGGGTTCACCCCTAGCCAGAGAGTTGATAGCAACACAGCAGAGGCATGATGAAGGAAGGGAAAACTGAGCAAGGTTTCTAGATAAAGAGAAAACACTGAGAATCTTATGTTCCAAAAGATGGCCAGGCCCCACACAATGTCTGCTTTGGATCTGTAGCACTGGGGACCAGCAGAATTGTCCCTGACCCACCCTGACCTTTCTCCAACCCCAAAAGCGAGGCCCAGAACTGTTTCTCCCATATCAAGTTTTCCATGTCATAAAATCATAGAACTAAAGCCAGAACCTTAGATGTCAATGAGTCTAACCCTTTCCTTCTACAGACAAGGAAACCAAGGCCCAAAGAGGCAGAATGACTTTTCCAGGACCTTATAGCCAGTGTCTGAGGCATAAATCAAATCCAGGCCTTCTGAAGCCAGGTCCAGCACTCTACCCACTATACTATACTGTCTCTCAAAGTCCTTTTTCCTCAAAAGGGCAGTACTGAATGAACACCATTCCTACTCATGGTATTGGGGCAGGGAAGAGATGAGTCACTGAAGAACCGAAAGCTTGGAAGAGAAGCATTAGTAGGCACCCTTAGCCAATTCTCCATTCTTGGAGACTAGTGTGACTGAAGCAGCAAATCTTTCCTCCTACAAAGAACCCTGGGGCTTCACTTTTGGGGGAGTGTGGATCTAGAATTGAATCAGTATGAGAGGTCTCTTAGGAATCTAGTATATTCACAGGAGATCTGAAGCCTTTGTACTTGTATCAAGGTAGAAATAGTTTTCTCTAACAACTTCTCCTCCCTCTTGTTGAAATGTAAAAAAATCAAAGATAACTGCAAGAAGATAAGAGAGGCACTGAGTACCACAGGCCATCCTCAGACCTCTTTTTGAACTAAATGAGGTGGGGAAACAAGAGATTTGAGGAAAAGACCTCAGCTTCAAAGGCAAAAGGGACCTACCTTAGAGAGGTCATCTGGTCTAATTTCTTCATTTTACAGATAAGGAGTCTCAGATAGTCTCATACCCAAGATCACAAAATTAATAAACAGCAAAGCTAGGAATTGAACCTTGGCCTTTGGCTTCTAACTCAAGCACAAGCCAGCTGATGGGTAAGGACCATCTTGAGTGACAATTCTCCTAAGGTACCTTTATGCTTTGAACTTCCCAGGGAGGAAACTGGAGAGAGTAACCACCTTTAATTCCATGTGAACTGGAACAATCTCCAGGAATTGATGCAGAGTGAAAGAAGCAGAACCAGGAGAACATTGTACACAGAGACTGAAACACTGTGGCACAATCGAATGTAATGGACTTCTCTACTAGCAGAAATGCAATGATCCAGGACAATTATGAGAGACTTGTGAGAAAGAACACTATCCACATCCAGAGAAAGAACTATGGGAGCAGAAATGCAGAAGAAAAACAACTGCTTGATGTTATATAGAAGAGAAGCAAATCTTTAGTCTTTTGGTTAAAGGGAGGATAAAGGTGAGGTAGGTATTAGGAGGAGGAATGAAGGGCCTGGCTGAATGTAAGGAAGGAAGGAAGGAGGTGGCATATTGGATGGTGAGGGAATAGATGGGGTATTCAGGAGAAGCAGCTTAAAACAGGCTAGAGGCTGAGGTTAGAAACAAAGGACACTGGGGGAATAGGCTGAAACCTTCAAGGCAGAAAAGGTATCCCTATGGATACAAAAGAGTTGGGCCAGTCAGAAGTGTTGAAATCTGCCTTGAGGGCTTTCTCTTTTTAGTTTCTAAAGTCCCTTGAGGGAAGAGTCAAAGTGAAACTGTGAAACTGATGGCAGGGAGTCCTGGGTATGGATGCCCGCAGTTCCCTCAAGAAATAAAGAGAAAATAATTCCTTCCCTCTTCAACCCTTGTTTAAATTTTTGACACAATGATTCACCAGAGGGTTTGAGTAGATAACAAAGGGGTTTATTAATTTTAGGGTTGATCAGAAAGGAGAGAGGGGTTTAGGGTTTTGTAATAGCTGCTAGGGAGAAACTGAAGCTGGAGGAAGGGTCAGGAGAGGGTTAGACTGAGAGACAGCGTGCTTTCCCAGTCAGAAGATTTGGCTGCCTTAAAGTAAAGTATATACTAGATCAATAAAATAAGGGATAGGTTGATTCAAAGATGTCCTACTTGCCTACAGAAAACTAAAGCCTACAAATTCTAATCACCAAAACAAAAAACCTCCCTTCTTCCCAGAGCCCAAAGGGAAAATCAGGTAAGATAATAGGGGTATAATATGGAGAAGGTCAGGGAAAGGTCCAGAGAAATCAGCTTTGTTCAAAATGCCAGAGAGAAAAGAGCACAGGCCAAAGCAAAGCCAAAAGCCAAAAGCAAAGCCAAAAGCCAAAAGCAAAGCCTCAGTTGGNAAAGCAAAGCCAAAAGCCAAAAGCAAAGCCAAAAGCCAAAAGCAAAGCCTCAGTTGGACCTTCCACTCTCTTCAAGCCTCAGTTTCCAACTGACTTTCTCTGAAGATTCCAAGGCTTAACAGCCAGGGCTGTTTACAGTTTGACTCTTCCAACAGAAGAAAGCTAAGGTATGAGCTTTAATATCTTGTCTATACTACAAGGTATAATTAATATGGATTATTTAACCTCTGTAACAATGTTAACTCATAATTTAAATATGAATCAATAATTAAAATACAAAACATATACCAGGCAAAGAGTTAGTTTTAAAAGATTATTAGGCTAGGGTTATAAGACACATACTAATTAATACCACAACCAAGGGTCTTAGAGTGTAAAGGTTCAGACCAGAGTATTCACATAAAAGACTGATCTGGAGCTGGACAAGGCAACTTGGTATTTCTATTGCCTTTTGGCTTCTGTCTATGAAGGCAAATTGAGAAATTATTCTAAAGGTAGCTGAAGATGCCTTTAATGTTGAATTCCAATCCTGAAATCATGTTATCCTTTAGACCAGAGATGCGAAACACATAACCTGTATACTATAAAATGTACCCAGGCCTAGATTAAAATGCAATTTGTAAATATTTAACTAACTAACTAACTAAATATAATATAATATAATAATATAATAAGACCTAAATAGCATTAAAATTTTAAATTGTCAATATGCAGTCCATAGGGACTTGCAGGTACAAATTAGCAGATCCCAATTCTATTTGAGTTTAACGCCTCTACTGTAAACAAGGAATAATCTGGAATGGTTGTGGACAATTATCAGACCTGTGCTATTGGAGATTATTTAGATACCTATATTAAGGAATGATAGGAGAGGTAAGAGAATGGAGGCCACCAACAAAGTAATAATTTTCATGATTAGAGAGGCACAGAGGCACAGAGGCAGAATCGATAGGGTATGGCAAGTGATTGGAGATGGCCAAGGGAACTAATAGGATGGTGGTTTGCTCTGCAAAGCGTGATGTCTTAGAAGAATGGATGAGTAGTAGTAAACTATCATTGATTTTTATATGACACATATGTATGTCAGAGAACAGAAAATAATATGGAAGCATTAAATATTCATAATTGATTACTTAGAATAAAAACAAATCCCATCCATGTGATTATGCAATAACCACGGCATCCAGGAAAGAGTCTTGAATCTAGAATGAAGGAACCTCAGTTTGAATCTCAGATGAGGCATGTGATAATACATGTGTGATGGTCTCAGTTTCTTCATCTGTAAAATGAACCTTTTAATGTTCTTTTTAGCTCCAAACCTATGACCCTATCATCAAGATGAAAAAACTTTTAATACTTTTTTTGTCTCCTTCAAGCTACAATGAGAAGCAAGAAAGGAGAGTCAGGATTCCTGCAAGAAGGAATGATAAAAGGTTCCCTGATCAGAAAAGTAGCCTTTTATAAATCTGAAAACATTAAAGGAAGTGCTAATTATGAGGAGCTTAATTAGCTCTGCCTAAAACAGTGCCATCACCAAAACAGAAAAAAGAAAGAGGTAGGAGAAATTAAAAAAATTAGTTATAGGCAATGCTTATTGATAACACCCATGCTTCAGTTGAAAACAACATCTAGGTAAGACCAAATAACTGTAGAAAAATTTGAGTTTCTTCTGGAGAAGGGAACAAAAAGCCAGGTTTAGACTTGTGGCTTCTGAATCCATTTGGTGGGAGACAGAGGTCTACCTGCCACACCCATTGGGGCCTCTTGAAGTGACACACAAGGTTTTATCTCTCATAGACATGGCACAATTTGCTTGGTTTCCCTATTCCTCAGAATTCCTTACAGATGAAAGAAAGGTTATATAGAGACCAAGATGCTTATAAAATGCTATGGGGCATTTATGTTGACTATAATATGAAAGGAAAATAGATTCCCTGAAAATTTTTGACAAAAGGATTTTTGAAGAAACCAGTTTATATTAGAATGTTTACATTAGAATGTAATGAAACAGTGGTGGCTAAAGGGTACCATAATGCATAGAGTGCCGAGTCTGAAGTCTGAAGTAAGGAAGACTCCTCAAATTCAAATCTGACCTCAGTTATGTGACTCTGGAGAAGTCACTTAACCATGTTTGCCTCAGTTTCCTCATTTTTAAAATGAGCTGAAGAAGAAAATGACAAACCACTCCAGTATTTCTGCCAAGAAAACTCCAAAGGCAGTCATGAAGAAGTTGGACATGACTGAAAATTATTTGAGCAACAACAACAAACAAAACAGTAATCATTTTCTTCACATTTTTGTAGATCATCAATGATTAGGGTCAAAGGGGAAGGTCAAGGTCTCAAAAAAAGCCCTAAGCAGAACATGGATCTTTTGGAATCATCTCTAATATGATTGTTCCATTTTCCAATGCTATCTTGATCTGATCATGTTACATCAATATTCACCAATAATTTGCTTGATGACTGGCACTGGCAAATCAAAGACTGGGTCAAGGAAAGGACTCAGATCTCAACTAGATAATGCTTTCTTCAGGAGCTTGGTTCTATGTAAAAGAACATGAGGATCAATATGTATAATATGGACATATGGATCCTGACTGGGCAGGACATGAGAGTGTTGAGAATCCCAATGGGAAGATTATATATTCTGTACTTGGCTGTTGGTGTTCTTTTTTCCTTAGATTGACAAGGAATACCATTCCCAAATGAGATAAAGTCCTCTGCAAATAATCCATTTATGTGTAATTAGATTGCAAATCTAATTTAGGTACACTGAAGTAGAGCTGATTAATTGAGGTTTCCAAACCAAATTTTGGATGCAATGAGTAGAATAGCCTTGAAATGCTTCAGATTTAGCCCAAGAGGGTTCAGCCTTTTGTGAAAGAATTGGCTGGCTGGTCAACCACCTGAGTTTGCCACACATTCAGTGCCATGGCAATCCAAACAGATCTGATTTCTATACATCAGGATAAAACAGTTCCCAGAATCAATAGACAATAGTTTGGAAAGGACCTAGGAAGATATGGTGATGGCAACAGTGATGATGGTGATGATGAAGATGATGATGATAGCAGCTAGTATTCATCTAGCACTTTAAGGTCTGCAAAGTTCTTTATACATATTATCCTCACAATCCTTTATAAATTTTATCCTCACAATAAACCTGAGAGGTAAGTGCTATTATTAGCCAGGTGGCACAGTGGATAGAGCACTGGACCTAGAGTCAAGAAGCCATGAGTTCAAATCTACCCTCAGACCCTTACTAGCTATGTGTTTATCTCAGTTTCCTCAACTATAAAAATGGGGATTAAAATAGCTTCTAGGTCCCAGGGTGATTGTAAAGATTTAATAAGGATTTAATATGTGTAAAGAACTTAGTGCAGTGCCTGGCACATAGTAAGTGCTATATAAATGTTAGCTATTATTATTACTTTAAAAGATGAAGAAGATGGAGGTTAAGCAATTTGCCCACAGTCTCATTAGTAAGTAATTAAGGTTATATTAGAACCCAGGTATGCCTGACTCAAGGTCTAGCACTCTACCCACTGCACCCTCCATCTACCTCAACTAATATTACAACTAAATCACTAGAATATTTTTTCAGGATCCATGTCATCCTGCATCCACTTCAGGACTTCAAGAGAGGGTGATTCACTTCCTCCTAAAGCAGTCCATTTAATTTTTGGACAGCTCACAATGTTAGTAAATGTTTCTTTACCTCAAAGCAAAATAGAAATCTTCACAACTCCCCCCTATTGCTCCTACTTTCCTTCTGGAGTCAGGAAAAATTTGTCCAATCTCTTTTCCACATGATAGTCCTTCAAATCAAATAATTGAGAATAGTTATAATTCCTCACCTCCCCAAGCCTTCTCTTTTCCAGGCTACACAACCCAGACTCTCAAGTCCTCTCATCATCCGCACAGCTGTCATGTAGCCAAGTCCCTCCTTCATTCTGGCATGTAAATATTCACACAATATTACAGAGATGAGCTTGCATGAGCAAAACACTGTATAATAGTCCAGCCTAAAACTCCATTGACTAGTAAACCTTATTCTGTATCTAGGTATTGGTTTTCTATTTTATTTTTCAAATACCAACCATATATTTTCTCTCTCTTCACTGCCCTCCCCTACTGAAAACAAGAAAAAGAAAACTCTTGTTAACAAACAAATGGAAAACATGGAAACACTTAAAAAGGACATTAGAGAGCATGGAAAAGTAGTATGGGTTAATTAAGGACAAGGTATGCCAAGGTGACCCCAGAGGCAGTGTGGTATAGAGGGCTGGACACTGGATCTAAGGTCTAAGGACCTGAGTTCAAAGTATGGTCCTACTACGTATATTTATGACCTCTATAGATTTTGGTCAGTCACAACTTCTCTGAGACTCAGTCTCTTTACCTAAACCTGTTGGACCAGATGATCTCCAAGATCCCTTCCTGCTTCCAGATATGACACATGCATATTATTTCCTTTTGGGGTGGGTCACTGTAGAGCAGATCAGAAAACTACTGCAGAAATAACACCCCTGAATCCCTGATTGCAGCAAAATATGTGACAAGGACTCTCATCCTATCTTTCCAGAGAGACTAGAAAGATGTGGCTAGATGAGAATACAAGGAGTTGAATCTAGAAGTGGCTGAGTCCAGACCCAGAGAGGGTTGATTAAGGGATTGATGTCAGCCTAGATAGAGGTAGGTTTCCAGTCTACATATCTATGATAAAAATATAGACAGATAGATAGATAGATAGATAGATAGATAGATAGATAGATAGATAGATAGATTCCATAATCCTTTGGCATGGTGAAAGCACTGTTCCCCTTACCAGGGGATACCTGGAATATTATTTTCCATTCTGAGCTCCCCTTTCATATTGACAGGCTGGTCCATGCCCAAAGAGTCAAATGGTCCAGTACAAGACAAATGAGAACCAGGATTCAAGATGCCACTTTGCTATCTTGTACAAACACATCTCATATGGCTCTAGACAGTTCACTCAACCAACTTCCCTGAGTCTCGTCTTTCTCATTTGTCAAATGAGGCGGTTATTAGACCCAATAATTTCTAACATTGTTTCTCACTCTAAGGCTCTGATCTGATGAGGGCAACCATTGTTGAACATGTGGAGATGTAGAAGGAACATGAAGGTTGGTCATTTGGAAAGAGAATTAGAATTGTTTCATTGGGTCCTGGAGGGAAAAGTCAGAGCCAATTCGGGGAAGATTGAACTCAATGTAAGAAAGATTTTCCTAATGACTAGAACTTGTTTCAAAGATTATTAAACAGTTAACATTTGTAAGAACACTTTTAAGGTTTGCAACTCAGTTTGCAAAGGTTTTCTCATTTTCTCCTGGCAATAACCTTGAGATATCGGTGCTATTATTATCCCCATTTTATAAACAAGGAAATTGAGGAAGACAGAAATTAGATGATTTGCCCAGGGTCACAAAGCTAAGAAGTACCTGATACTATGATTAAATGGGTTTCAAGAAACATAAATGACTACTCCAAGGTCACCCACCAAGGTGATAGGAATGCCAGTTCTAAAACCCATGTCTCTTAGCTCTTGCATAACCCACAACAACTTACTGTCTCCTTCAATTACTCACTCTTCATTGTATTTCCATATCCTGCTGCTTCTGGATTCTAATTGCTTATAAACTCCAGCATGCTGAGGAGTGACTGTACTGATGAATATCGAAGACTAGAGATGAAACTTTCCGTGTGCTGATGGATGTTACCATAGCAATTATTGTCTGGTCTTCCCAAATGAATTCTGAGAAGCTACTCACATTGGTGGTTTTGTGACAGTAGGGCATTAGAGAAACAAAAGATAACTTATTTTTTAATGGCAACAACACTAGGGGTCCACATCTTACAATCTCACTGGCCTCTGACCAACCCACTTTCTATAGTAAATCAATAAAACTACTAAATGAGAATCTTCCAAAAATTTAGAATTATTTTCTCATTTCCTTCCTTTATTGTGGCATATGGGGTCTTCTGCAAAAGTGAAGCTTCACATTGCCAGCCTTGTTCCCTAAAGTCACAGGAGGAAATACTCTGAGTAGAAAAGTGGGGAAAGCCCATTGCAAACACTTTGAGACACAGTTGTACAATAAGGAAGGCTCCATATTATTATGTGATGAATATTATATTTTAAATAGAAAGCATATCAGTAAAAAAAACTAAACTAAACTAAATCATACCAACTATCCACCTTCATGAACAGATGATCATCTTAAAATATTTCTATCCTGGTATTTGGCCAATAACTCTACAGTCACATTTCATAATCCAGGCAAGGATTGGCGGAGGGGCCTGGGAGAGTGTTAAAAGTCTGTGTACCTGAGTAAACTGAATTCATTTTAGTCCTTAATACATCTCAACAAGTATGTCAAATGCAGACTACACTTTAGACTCATACATTTAGCTCAAAAGACTCCTGGATCATTTATTTAACCTGCAGACTTTTCACTAAAGACAGTGAGAAAGCTCTGCTTTGGAAACATTGACACCCCCTCACCTCACCACCTGGGCTTTGGAAGCCCTGAATTCAGTAGGTAGGAGTCACTGATTTATGTGGCACAACCTGCCAGCCAAACCCAGAAGGGAGAATGCACCAATCTAAGCAGACAATGGAGAAAGCCATTTGTTCCATCTCCTCCATAGCTTGACATTAGAAGGCAGGTAGAATCAGGTTTCAGCCTGAGTGGGAATCAACAGGAGGAGAATCTCAGTAAATGTGATTTAGACAAAGTCTCTAAAATGCTGTGGCCACTGGGGTGTTTGCAAAGCTTGGTTGAATTATGGCAACAACCAACTCTTTCCTAGAGCAACATTTTCAAGGCTACATGTGACTTGTAAATTTTTCTCTTTATTAGACCCTTAATCAGTGAATCAACAAAATAACTGCATGCTTACTGGGTGCCAGGCATCATACCAAGTGCTGGAGATGGAAAGAGATCAAAGCCCAAGCTCTTAAGGAGCTCCCATTTTAATGGGGGGAAACAGCATGACTAAATCAGAGTATACCGGATGAATAGAGTAGAGGGAAAGTGACCTTAGGGAAGATGGCACTAGCTGCTGGGAGGGAACCAAGAAAGTACTTGAATTGAGTTGAGTTGAAACTAGGGATTCTTAGAGTCAGAAGTAATTAAGGGGGGCATTCCAGGCATTAAGAACAGTTAGCACAAAAATCCGGAGGTGGGAGATGGAGAGCAGTGTTTGTGGAATAGTAAGGAGAATGATGGTTTGAATACAGAGAGCTCAAAGTAGTAGAACATAAGAAGCTGGAAAAGGTGGGAAGGGGTAAGGCCCTGAAGATCCTCCGGCAGAGAATTAGTATTAGAGCTAGCATTTGTCTTGATCATTTTAAGGTTGTAAAAAGCACTAGCTTATCAACCATTTGATCCCTATGGTAATGCTTTTATCAGCTGGGGAAATCTAGAGACCAGTAAGGAGGTAGCAAACCCCTGTGATGCACTTCAGTAGTCAGTGTCTGAGATCCAATCTTGCTTAAGGTTGTTAGACCTAGAAGAGTTTCCCATAAAGAAGGGATGGGGAGGAATATGGCTTTCCTGGGGAGAAGATCCCCAGAATGTCAGTTCAGAATATTCTGTCCTGACATCTTTTAGCTTTCCTGCCAGAAACACCTCTAATATCTTTTGCAAATATCTATTAACGGCCCCTTCCCCTCAACTATTGTTTAAATACAACATTGGCTTCAATATCAAGGGAATAGATGCGTTTTCTGATTCTAAGGTCCCAAGCAAAGGCAAGCTACCTAGAATGCCTGAATGGTAAAATGTTCTGAGAACTGCTGGGGGTCCAGAGAAGGACACTACAGTCCATTAAAGCAAAAGGGAAGGTTCCTTTAAAAGAAGTCAGCTGGAAGGCAATTTGGAACTATACACAAAGGGCTTTAAAAGACTGTCTGCCCTTTGATCTAGCCATACTATTGCTGGGTTTATAACCCAAAGAGATCATAAGGAAAAAGACTTGTACAAAAATATTTATAGCTTCATTGTTTGTGGTGCCAAAAAAAATTAGAAAACGGAATGATTGAACAAATTGTGGTATCTGTTGGTGATAGAATACTATTGTGCTCAAAGGAATAATAAACTGGAGGAGTTCTATGTGAACTGGAAAGACCTCCAGGAATTGATGCATAGTGAAAGGAGCAGAGCCAGAAGACCATTGTACACAGAGACATATATTATGGCACAACTGAACGTAATAGACTTCTCTACTAGCAACAATGTAAGGACCCAGGACAATTCTGAGGGACTTACGAGAAAGTACATTATTCACATCCAGAGAAAGAACTGTGGGAACAGAAACACAGAAGAAAAACATATGATTGATCACATGGTTTAATGGGGATATGACTGGGGATGTAGACTCTAAATTATCACTCTATTGCAAATATTAATAATATAGAAATGGGTTTTGAACAATGATACATGTAAAACCCAGTAGAATTGCTCGTTGGCTCCAAAAGGGGGTGGGAGGAGGGGAAGGAAAGAACATAAATCATGTAACTATGGAAAAAATATTCTTAATTAATTAATTAAATTTAAAAAGAAAGAAGTCAGAAATGGGCCTTCATAAATCTCTCTCCTTCTATGAAGCCAAGAAATGAATAAATAAAGCAGTGACTAAAAATAGGAGAATTGTTAGAGTATGATTTTTTTTTCACTATGCAATGACTAACGTATAATTTTTTTAAAGACCTGACACCTTTTTTAGGTTCCAAAATTGCCTTCTTGTCAAAATTCTGGTTCTCCTAAACTGAGCATCTTGGGTAGGGGGCCGGGGGGGAGGAGAGAAGGAAGTGCCCCCTTCCCCTTCTGAACTTTTAAGTCTCCCTCTTCACTGTCTGAAATGGTCCAATCAGCTTGTCCTCAGATCACAATATTATAGACCCATTCACTCATTCAAATTCCCCAAACTTTCATGGCAGATTATTTAATGCTCCATAAATTAAGGTTTGTTTGGTTTGTTTTTTTTTTAATGGCCCAACTATGTGGTCTGGAAAAGGTTTCTTCCTTTTCTCTCTTGATCTAGACGGGGTACTTCACCTTTTTGCTGTCAGGGAACATTTTGACAATCAAGGGAAGTCTGTAACTTCTCAGAACTATTTCTAAATGCTTAGAGTAAAAAATACAGAATTACAATGGAAATCAATTATACTGAAACACAGTTATCTGTGTTTATTAAAAAAAGAAAGAAAATCTACAGGTCCCTGGTTAAAGGGCTTATAAGCTTATTTCTCAGTTTGGATTTATTTAGAAAGGTGAAAAATGAACACTAATCAAGAAAACATGGAAGGAACCCCAAAGATACACCATTACAGTTTCTGCAAAAACAAAAGTAAACCACCAAGTTTAAATATTTAATGGTCCTTGCCTATCCCACAAAGATAATTAAGAGATATTCAAGGGGGGGCAGCTGAGTAGCTCAGTGGATTGGGAGCCAGGCCTAGAGACCGGAGGTCCTAGGTTCAAATCCGGCCTCAGACACTTCCCAGCTGTGTGACCCTGGGAAAGTCACTTGACCCCCATTGCCCACCCTTACCACTCTTCCACCTATGAGCCAATACACAGAAGTTAAGGGTTTAAAAAAAGAGAGAGAGATTCAAGAAACAACCTCCTTCCATTCAGGTAAGTGATGGGGATGTTCCGAATATTTTAGCAGCCATTTTTAGCAACCAACCCATGGAGTAGATGTTGATGGGCAGAGGCCTGGAGGAGAGCAGACCCTCCCTTTTGCATTTTCTTTTGGGTTTCAAATCACTCAATATGCAAGGTTATCACCACTCTGAAATCAGTATTGTTTTGTTGCAAAATGAACAAGAAGAACTGGATTTCACCTTGCAAGTGAAAGAATGATGTCTCCTATGGTGAATGTCTTCTATATACTAACTTCAGGAAGGTACCAAAGTAACCATGGGAAAATAGACACCTCCTCCAGGAGCCCAAGTGCACCCCCAGTGTGGCTATGATTTCCAAAGCAATCATCGTGTCTATCACCAATACACAGACACAGAAACATGCACAGGCACACGCACACAAAACACACACACCCTTCCCCAAGGCAAGCTAGCTCCCCATCCCAGAAATTCCTAAAATCAGCCAACAGGTGCATCACTGAAGGAGGACATCTCTCCCCAAGGCAAGTTACCTCACCTGTGTGAGCTCTAGGTGATTCTCTCTCAGTCAAAACTGCAGTGATCTGTGCATCACTGCCTCATCCTCCTCTGTGCCCTAATGTATTTAATTGAATCCCCAACTTTGGAGGGAAGGGGGTGATGGAAAGTAGTTGCCCCAGTGGGGGATGCGGAGCAAAATGCTACAACTCTTTCCTTCCAACTTTCCTCTTGGTGCCCAGGGCCCCAGGGGGTGCCTGTTTTCCCCCCGGATTTAACAAGTTTTTCAAGAATTCATTATTTATAAAGAAAAGTAACAACTGCATAACAGAGGTTCAGTGTTGCGGCCCCTTCCTCCTGCTCTTCAGTGTAGATGGTCATGCTCACTTTATTTGATGCTTTTGAAATCAAAAAATTCTTCAAAGTTTGAACCTGGTGAGGAGGTAGCCCAGCCTGAGCTTCTTCTCTAAGTGGGAAAGACTTTGAGAATAAATCTAAAATCTAAGCCCCTACCAATAAATATCTTCTAGGTCCCTCTCCACTGATGACTGTGGAGATGGAGCCTTTTGAGAGACATGGAGCCTGGAGAGGGGGATAATTGGTAATTCAACAGACCTGCCTCTCCAGTTTGAAGGGATATCATCACTGCTCCAGCTTCATTCTATAGGCCTGACTCTGAGCTCAGTTTCCGAGAATGAGAAGAGCCTGGCCTACTACCCTAGGGACCATCCCCAAAGACCATGGCAAATCAAGAGTGATGGGATCCCCCACAATGCTGTTCCCTTCCCAGTCTTCCAGTCTTCCTAGTTCACTGAACTCCAGGAGTATGTGTCAATCTCAAAATGATGGCCCACAGGATGAGCAACATGTATTTAGTGCCATTCAGCAGCACTATGGAGGCAGTGGTCAGATCTGGGCAAAAGACCACATTGGCCACTCTGGATATCTTAGATGAAAATTCATTGGCCAGTCTTCTTTGGGGCCTGTGTACTTCGTAGACCTCTCTTGGTGGCATTTTCCCTTGGGCTGGGTCTCTGACTTTCAAGGCTAAATGTATCTCATTTCCCTCCCTTTCATCCTCATCAGTCTTGGCCATGGCTCCCCCTCTGCCACCAGTCATTGGAACAGATCCAGCCCCAAACCCAAGTGTTCCCTAGAGGCTCCTTTTCTCAGGTGTTAACTCCAGAACCCACAGGAAGGAAGAGGGCCTGCAAGAAATCTAAGGGAGGGCAACAAGGGGGAAATGGCCATTGTTCTGGAGCAGCTTTGGCTCCTAATTCCTAAAAGGGAAAGCTTTCTTTTGCCAAGTGCCCGGGGTCACCCAGGATGGAGCAACAGATAGTCTAGTCTGGGCATAAACAGTAGGTGTCCTCACTCCTCCTTGCACAGGAGCTGGCAAAGTCTATCTATCACAAATATCACCTTGTTGGATGGGAGCATCCTGCTCTGGGACAATACCTGTATAGGTAGGATCCAGCAAAAAGGGAGGACTGCCAGGGACTGGACTTCAGAGCCTGGCTACTGGCTGACCTATTCAAGGTCACCTCACCTTCCTAGGGGGTGCTTTACCTCAGCAGGAAGGGGGACAGCGTCTGCCCCTCCCTCTTCCCAACCCCAGAATCTCTCCATTTAATAACTTAAGGGTTGGAGGTCAGAGGAGGCTGGTCTTTAGGAGTAACACTTTCTCTGCGGCCCTCGGAACTTCCTGTTCCTGCCTCTAAGGACCCAAAGGTAGCCAGTCTTGTGTGGAGCAGAGTCAGTAGCCAGTCATCTAGGCAAGCCCCTGCCCTCTCAGCACCTGCCCTCTCCTTCTTCTGGTCTCTGGCCCTGGGCCTCCCTGTCACCATCTCAGTGTCTCTCTGTCTCTCTTTCTGTCTCTCAGTATCTTACTCTTACCCCGCACCCCACCCCCCCAATCTCATAATCCCGGGGTGAGTGCGAAGACAGGCGAGAGTAGGATTTCGGAGTAGAAGCCACCCTGAGGGGGAACAGTCTCCTTCATCCCTCCAGCCCAGAACAACCCGTGGGAGAGACCAATTTGGAATTTAAAGCCAGTCTCCAGGCAAAACTGTGTTCGAGACCCTTCCCTCTCCCGGGACTGCCCATTTCGAGTGCCCGATGTACGTCGGGATTTGCAGGGCTAGGTTAGCCTCCGCACGCCAGGATGGACGCCACCCCGACTTGGGTTCATCCTCCTGCAGCTGGAAGTCCGGATGTGGGCACAGGGGCATAGCTCCTCTGGCCCCCACAGGACGACGCTACGGGTCAGGAGCTCAGCGCCAGGTCAAGACAGAACCCCCACCGCCACCACTTATAAACACACGCGCGCGCACACACACAAACACACACTCGCGCCCCAACTCTGTTTAAGGAGTAGGAACCCTCCAACCCGCCAAGGAGCAAGCCCAGGTCAGCCGGCTGGGAGCCAAGCGGACTTTAAGGGGGAATTAACCGAGCAGGACAGAAGCAGGCTGCCCGAAGTGGAGCGGGATGTGCTGTCAGTGGCCACTGGGTACCACTGGACAACAGAAGGCAGCGCAGGGCCCCGCTTGCCTCACACCAGGCCAGCTTGGCTAGCCACCTCCAGGGCGGCGGATGAGGGATAATGCTCTCCATTTCGGTCTCTTCCATTGCCAGAGGCAGTCTAGGCTCGGGTCAGTAAGCACCAAGGGAACTTTTGCCGGAAGTCAGCCCGAGGGGAGAAGGACCCGGGCTTCTACTTCCCTCCCCACTTCGTTCAAAGGCATTGAGGTACTGCGCCCCAGACCCACCTCGCGGCTCCCTGCTTGCTCCGGGCAGGAAAGCCAGGGCTCCAGACGTCTTCCTTTCCCCTAATAGTACCCGCGGCCTCAGCCCCGCATCTGTGTCCCTCAGAAGAAGCCTGGCATCGAGCTCTGGCAGTGCACCCCAAACAAGCACCCCGAATCCCTGAGCGCTTTCTGCGGCCGGGGCAGCAAGAAAGGAAAGGGGAAAGAGGGACAAGAAGGAGCAGGGGGGGAGGGGAACACGGGAAAGCGCGGGATGGCTGGGGGAGGGAGAGAACCCCCAAGCTCACCTACCTGCAGCGCCTCCGGGTCCACGTTGCCCGCTGCGGCCATAGAGCGGGGCTCCGGCTCCTGAGTAGCCGGAGCCGGAGCCGGAGCCGGGAAGTTGAATCCAGTCGAGTTAGTGACCGAGTTGCCAAGCTGGACTTGGCAGTCTCGTCCTCCTCCCAGGCGCGGCCGCCTGGCCGGGGCACATTCTCCGCACTCAGTGCTCCCCAGTCGCCTGGGCCGCCGCCACTGGCTTCGAACCCCTGCGATCCATTCGCTGAGAGCCCTTGGACTGCCCTAGGCTTTCCCCAACTGAAGTGCCCTGCGATCCCAGTCCGTGTATTCGCCGGAGCACCCAGAGACACCTCGCTCAGAGGAAGCGAGCCAGAGCAGCCCCGGGAAGCCGCGCGGTCGCCTGGAGACCGCTACTGCCTCGGATGCTGCTACTGCTGCTGCCGCCGCGGAAGATGCTGTTGCTGCTACCAGCAGCCAAGGACCCGCACCCGGCGAACTGCAGCATCCCGAGGAGGAAGAGGAGGAGAAGGAAGAGAAGAAGAAGAAAAAGGAGGAGGAGGAGGCAGCGCCACGGCTCCCCCGGATAGCGCCATGCGGCAAAGGCCCGGCAGGTGGGTCCGAGCAGAGAAAGACTAGGAGTATGGGGGCGGAGAGTGGGCGCCAAGGACCCGCCTGCCCTGCCAGCCAGCTGCCCGGGCTCAAGCTCTTCAGCTCCGACTGCTGCCGCGCTGGTTTTCCAAGCAATGGCACAGCCCCCGCGCCTTCTGAGTGCCCACGGCCGCCAGGTAGTCCGTCCCTGGGCAGAGAAACCAAAGTCCTCCTTCAGGTGGGGAGCCTGGGGGGGGGGGGAGGATGGGGAGCAGGGGGAGGAGGCGGGTCCTGCGAGGCAGGCTCTGCTGATGGGTGGGGGCAAAGGGAAGATGGGGGGAAGCAGCAGGAAGAACAAGCGAAATGGCTCCTCCCCCTCACTGCCAGCCCGCCAGACCCTCGCCCCCTCGGATGATGGGCTGAGCTGAGCTGCACTTGACTCTCCCCTCCTCCCCGGCCGGGGTGCGCCCCCCGCCCCCAACTGATCGCTGCCTGAAACTGCCAAAAGGCAACACTGCCTCTACTGGCAAATACGCCTCCTGGGTCTCAGAGACCGCCTGCCCGCTGCCCCTTGTACGCTTCTGGGGTGGGGGAGGGCGGAGGGAATCACTTGCCCGGTGTGTCCAGTCTTCGGTGCGTGTGGGGCGCCATATGCCTAGTGGTTTGGCTGCTTCTGTACTTGGGGAGGGGGGGATTGTGAAGTTCCCGGCGGGAGGGAATCCCCTGTCCCCCCCCCCCCATCTTGTACCTTTTACGTATCTGTTTCCTGAAGAAAGGTTGTAAGATGTGGTCCCAGTGGTGCCCTGGAATTGAACACTCAAAGAAATGAGCCCCTTTTATGTCTAGAGGTTCTAAGCCGCCCCTCTGCCTGATGGTTTCTTTGTGTGGTGCCCCCTCAAAGCCTTTCTTCCCTCTTCATCTTCTGTCTGCCACCCCCACCCCGGAACTGGTTGGTCAGACATTGTGGGGTCGTTTTTATTTACAAGAGCATATTTTGTTCTGAGGTTTTTCTACTAGCTTTTATTTGTCCCTATATAAGGGGGTGCTCCATTATTGGGAGAGACATGCCACCCCTCAAAGTTACCGGTCTGGTTTAACAATCTCCAGACTCCACTTTAGCCAGAGTGGGTCCCATGAAATCCCAAACTAGGCAGGTAAACCTCTGCTGAAGCAGGAGGACCAGGACAAAATTGAAACTTTGGGTTCAATTTTTGCCTGGGAAATGTGTTTTGTCTACACAAATAGCCATGACTATCCGCTCTAATGCTCATACATGTGCCACCCAAGAAGAATTCAAGGCTTTGCAATCTGGTAATGTTCATTTGTCACAGTACCCATAACACACCTTTACTCTGACTCTCAACAACAAGCATATCTTGAGACATTCACTTGAAAATCTTCATTTGGTCAGACATTGCTTCCTGATACCTGTTTAAAAAACAAAAGGGCAGCTGAGTGGTTCAGTGGATTCAGAGCCAGGCCCAAAGATGGCAGGTTCTAGGTTCAAATCTGGCCTCAGACACTTCCCACCTGTGTGACCCTGGGCAAGTCACTTGACCCCCATTGCTTAGCCCTTACTGCTTTTCTGCCTTAGAACCAATGCACAGTATTGATTCCAAGACAGCAGGTAAGAGTTCTAAAAAAAAAAAACCAAAAACCCACACATATAGACAACATCCACAGACTTCCGCCTCCTCTCTTTGAGATGACCTCAGGCTGAAAAGGAGAAACTCCTTCAGGAGAGGAATAATGGGGGCTGGGATGCAGGGATGCTATTTGGGCTCGCTTCAGTGAATGTGAACCTTGGTGGCCACAGGGCTCTCATTTGCCACAGAAACCACATTTCAGGAAGCAGGGACCATGTGCTGCCATATTTCAGGCCCAGCTCCAGACCTGTGGGGAAGTGACAGCCAGTGTAGGCTTGCCAAACCCAGTGGTTGCATCATTTCTAATACCTGTCCGGAGGAAGCTAAAGATATCCAAACTGGGGACCTGGAGCAGACAGGTTCCTTGGGACTCAGCATCGGAGCATGGCTGTTGATGGAGCAGGTGGGGATAGAAAAGGAGCCCAAGGATTTAGCCATGGCCAGTCAGGGTCTGTAGGTACTTCACTGAATCCATGATCGCCAGCTCCTCTGTCAGGGAAGATCATAATCCATCCATGCCTTCTCATGCTCTACCCAGTTCCATAGTCTGTTCCCAGTTGCCATAGATCACAGAATTACAGAAAAGAAGAGGAGCTTCATAGAAATCTAGGTCAAACCATTTCTTAGCAAGGACCAACACTCCCTTTCCCCCATCCCTCCCTTGTATATCCTCAACAAACAGTCACACACATGCCATACTAAAATTGAACTAAACAATATACTAGCTTTTTATATATTGGTTGGGTTAGATGGCCACTGAGATTCCTTTCTGTGACTCTGTCACTACTCTCAAAGACCTCTAGGGATGATGACCTCATTGTCACTCTAGACAGCTCATAATCATCTCATCCTCTAAAGCTGGACTGGAAGTCAGCAAGATCAGGATTCAAATCCTGCCTCATCTGTTTACTAGCTGTGGGAAAGTCACTTAATGATCTCTGTCTGCCTTAGGTTCCTCACCCACAAGATGGAGGTCACAATATCTATTCCTAAGTGGCAGTGATGAACAAGTTACTCTGGGCTTGTTTCTAACAGGGAGGGCATAACCTCTCAACTTCAGAGGCTCATATTGGCTTACTTCTTGTAGGGTAAAGCTTCTCTTTAAACAAAAAGGAGCCCAAGGATTTAGTTTTTTAAAAAACAGTCAATTGCTGGGCTAGGTCAAACAGGCTGCTCATCTTCTGGGTTAGTTCCCAATTTGGCACTCCTCTGTAAGCTGCTACTACCACTTCAATCAAAGCCTTTTATAACCTGGTCTCCTCCTGCCTTTCCAGTTTTCTTCTGCCTTCCTTCTTGACACTACCTCTTTGATCCAGTGACAATGAAATTGGTGTCTGACTGTTCCACAAACTAGAAATTCCATCTTGCAGCACCTAGCATTTTTTCTGTCTGTCCTCTAGGCCTAGGACAGTCTCCCTCCTCATCTGTACCTACTAACCTCCTGGCTTCCTTTAAACCCCATGAAAATCCCACTGAAAGAAATGTTCCCCAAACCGTCTTCATTCTAATACCAACCTTTGTGAATTATTTGTCTTTTATCTCTGCATATATTTTGTCGTTTGTTGTTTCCTCATTAGACTGTGAGTTCCTCAAGGAGCTTCTGCCTTTCTCTGTATCTCCAGTTCCTGCCACATAGTGGATGTCCACTGTCCACTAAATAAATGCTTATTGATTGACTAACACACCAAGAAGCTTTAGCAGTTCCTCTTTGCCTTCAGAATAAAATATAAACTACGGTTTGGGGGTATTTTGAATCCCTTCCTACTCAAAGAAAACCAACATGACATCACTGGGATGTCATTTGATGTGCATAAATTGAATTCAAGATATACACAGTTGCACAAAGTCCTCAGCCTCGCTCTCTCTTCTAGAATCATCAAAGTCCAATGGCAAGCAGAAGTTGAGGCAACTGGTGATGACTTGGTCTCTTCAGTGTCTGACCAAGTTTGAAGCATCCACTGTACTTGCTTCCACCACCTTCATAATCATCGGGACACATTGTTCTTATCTGCTCCTTCTACCAGGAGGTCCTCACATGCCCATTCACAGGTTTGAGACCTATAGGTTTACCCTCAATCTGGTTTAGTCTGCCTGCCAAGATGGTTTCCTAGGAGGTGGCACTGCTCATGCTACAGTTTCTTGGAATCACAAGTGAAGGCTAGGAGGCAGGTAGACAACAAAGGTGGGTGACTAATCCTGAAAATGGCTTGGCAAGACCTCACACCAGAGGTGTTAGTCTTCCCTGAACACCCAAACACCCCCTAGAGTAAATACAAAGTAGAACAAACCCATTTCAGGAGAGAAAGAGGAAGGGTGTTAAGATGAGAAGGAATTCACCTTGTATAGGAAGTGTGGCTTATTAGATAGATTTCTTTCATTGCTATGAATTTCCTTGAAGAAATGTTGTCATTTTATTGGGTTCAGAGCTACGAATATAAAAGAATCGGCAAATAGAAATATTTTTCTAGAGCTAGACTCTGAGGTGGCTCCATTGATAGAGCGCCAGACCTGGAGATAGGATGTCCTGGGTTCAAATCTGGCCTTTGTTACTTCCTAGCTGTGTGACCCTGAGCAAGTCCATTTAGCCCTAATTGCCTGGGCCTTATGAAATTTCTGCCTGTTGATTCTGGAAGGAAGGAAAGAGTCAACCCTTTAGTGTGGTGGGCATGACATTCTTTAGCTGAGCATGCACACTCAAGGTTTCTGTTCATGATAAAGCCCAGCAGATGGTAGACTACCGAGAGAGGCTCAGGGTTATCTCCATCTCTCCATAGCAGGATGGGACATCTTTGTTAGTGGACTGAAAACTAAAAGATTTAATGTGAAAGCCATCACTCTTTCTTAGTTGTTACCCAGAATGACCAATGATCTGTTGCCAACCTGATCATCTGTATGTGGAAGCCTTGGCCAGGCCTTATAAACGTTCTCTTCCTTAGCCCCATCAGCCAACCCAGGTCCTAAATCCACAATCATGGCAGATTATTTTTGGACTTCTGTAGTGAACTCCATATATTTTAGTTGTCTTTTAAAATTATTAATTGGAGAAATTGTGCATAACAGTTCATTGAAATAGAGCAATGAATAATTCACTAAATTAGTTGTCACTAGTTTCTTTTCCAATGATCAGTATTGGAATTAGCATATAAACCTGAAATTTGCCAAAGAGCTCCTTCTTCAGTGATCTCATTTTTTTAAATTCTGAGATTAAATACATGTGTGTGCATGTAAAATGTTAGAATAAAATACATTTAGACTTTTATTTTTATTTTTTCCTTGAATAAATAAAATAAACGAATTGCTAGTATATGAATGAAGAATGAAAAAATAAGCCATTCCTGTTATGGCTTCAGAAAAAAAGGATAAACTATGGAGTTTATCAATTTCTCTCTCATTGGAGGTAAATGTTCAAAGGCCACTTATTAGTGACAATCTAGAGGAATCTCATAGGATCTTTGTTTAAGGGCTAGAAGTGAGCTTCCAGGATTTCTAGCCCAACTCCCTTTGATTTATTTACCGAAGAGGAATATGAAGCAGCTTGCTTATGGTCAAATATGTCATAAGTAAGAGCGAGGGAATTTGAACCTGGGTCCTCTGATTCCAAATCCCCTATGCCTCTTTTCCCCATTACATGATGCCTCTCTTTCTCCTGGGTCTCCTTCTACTCTGCTTATCACTCCTTCTGTCTCCGTTGCTCTTGGCTTCTCTCTCTTAATGATCTCAGTAGCTCCTAAGAGTTGTGAAAGACTCCTGAAACTCTCAATCTAACCCATCTCTTTCCTGAGCTCGTTTTGCATGACCAACACTACCAGTTGGACATTTTCACCTAGATCTTCTATCAACATCTCAAAAATTTTGCCTGAAAGTGCACCTTTTATCCAAATTAGCATTCCATTTCTGTTAAGGTACTTTTCTTCCCCACACAAGTTTGCAACCGGGGGGTCACTCCCAGGTCTTTCCTTTTCCTCAACCTCAACATACAATCAGTTGCCAAGTCTTGTTGTTTCTGTTTATACAACATACCTCTCTCTCTCCTCATCATTCTCATGATGCCAGCCCTGGATTGGGTCATCATCTATGGGCTATTTACAATTGTTTACTTGCTCTTTCTAGTTCCTTTTCTCCCCTTCCCCATCCATTTTTCACACAGCTCCCAAACTGGCTTTTCTAAAGAGTAGGTCTGATCATTCTACTTCTCTCTTCATTACTTTTCAGTGGGTGCTGTAAGCAGCCCCTGAAAAAAAATTCCAACTCCTCAATTGGAAATTTAAATTAATTCGTTATCCAATTTCAATCTACCTTTCCAGACCTAATCTCCATTTCTCCCTTTCTTGAATTCTACAGTCCAACTAGACTAGCCCATTTCCAGTTCCCCAGGCCTAGCATCCAATTGCCCATTCTTATGTCCATGAACAAAACCCACCCAGCTTCACCTTCGTTGATGAGCTCCAGCCTCTCCTCTTGTGGTCTTTCCTAAATCCTCAATTTGTCTGATGTCCCTCAAATGATCTCCTATTTACTTGTCTGTGTGCTATATGATTCAGTGGTGTGCTAGAGCCTGCTAGTACCAGCTCACTGAAGCATCAGTGGGAGCTTTAGACCTCAGAATTTGGCGAATACTATAAATCAGGACTTTAGTTTTTGTTTTGTTCATTTCTAGACTTCAGAAAGTGATGGAAAACATGTTGGTGATGCCAATTTTAGATAAAAGTATTTACATTTTTCTAGAGAACTGGTTTTTAAACATTTATCAGCATAGTCTGACTATATGCCTCTGGAGAATGAAAGCTCCTTGAGACAAAGGATTGTGTTCCATTTGCGTATGTGTATCTCTAACACTTTGTACATGTAGGCTCTTAATCAATGCTTGTTGATTGGAATTACAAGTAGGGGATTTAGGACTCCAACATGCATCTATCTACTCACTTGTAACTCCATTTATTTCCATGACACTGTGTCACAATCAAGAGGCACCATGGGGTTGTGAAATGAACACAATACTTGGAGTCACAGAAATCTATAATTGGGTCTCTATTTTGACAGCTATTAGCTGTGAGATCCTGGCAACTTACTTAACTACTTCTGAGTCTCAAATCCTGTAAAATCAAGATAATATCATTAGTACTTACCCCTATAAAGAAGCCTCATACCTAAATATAGCATCTGTTTAATGAACACAGGAATAAAGAGAAGAGAGTTAACACCCCAAAGTTTGCCACTTGGTAACATGTTTGAACCTTGTTTTTTGAGACTGAGCTTTAAAGGACTCTTGAGATTGAGAAGCTTTCCTTTGGTGCCATGAAAGAAGGCAGGGTATGAGAGTACATGTGATCTCCTCATCCTATACTTGTAAAGTGGATGTTTTGGTACCCAAATGCATTTATCACTGTTGAACTTAATCTTATTAGCTTCAGCCCAGTGCTATAGCCTATTGAGTTCCTTTTGGATCCTGACTCTATATCATCAACTTTATTAGCTATTCTTTCCAGCTTAATGTTATCTGCAAACTTGATGATACCACTTATTTAATGGCAAGAATAAATCTCTTTTGAACTCCACTGGAGACCTTCTTCCATGTTGACCCAACCATTAATGAACATTCTTTGAGTCTTTCCATCCAACCAGTACATCTGATTGATTTACCATCTAATCCACATTTCTCCATCTTCACAAGAATAGGAGATATTTTATTTTAAAATTTCTGGGTTAAACTATATTCACAATATTCTGCTCATCTCCTAGATCAGAAATTCTTGCCAAAAATAGAAATGGAGCTACCCAAGCCTGCCATCCTTGAAGAAGCAAGGCTGACCCTATGAAATCACTGCTTTACTTTCTACATGCTGGCCAATCAGCTCTTTAATGAATTATTCTAGAATTTTCCCAGGAATTAAAGTCAAGCTTACTGACTTATGGTTTTGTAGACTATGATCTCTTCCCATTTTAAAAATGCAAAATTGTCCCTTATCCCACCTGTGGTATTTTTCCTGCTTTCCAAAATATTTGAGATGTCATTGATTATGGCTAACTTAGCTACCCTTATGTCATAAGGGTGTAGTTTATCTGGGTGAAGTCTTCAAGAATAGTTAAGTGCTCCCTAACCAACACACCCTGCCTTTTCTGCATGTCACTTATCATCTCATCAATTTTAAATACATATTTGATCTTTCTTTTTATCTTAATAATCATACATACACAGACCCCTTTCCTTGTATTTAACTTCACTGGTCAGCCCTCACTCATTCTGACCTTTAGTGTTTCTGACAATATTTTTACTGGATCATACTCACATTCATCTTTTTGTTAGCTCATCTTGCTTCCATTTTATGCCTATTTCTTAAAAAAAGAAAGTGAATTTGGTTGGTGAGTTCCCTGTGTATCCACATCGGTCTTTTCAGACAAATTCCATTTTTCCTTCTGAATGAAATTATTTCCTTTTCTGTCCTTTAAATTCTCATTTACATTCATCTTTCCTTCTTGGGCTGGCTTCCCCTCAAACATTTAATTTGATGAAATCTATCTATTTTTTCCCTAAATTATTTGAAATCTGCTTTCCCCAAAATCTAGGGAATATGTCAAATTATGCTCAGAATATAACTTCCGCATGTTCAGACCACCACCTTTTGAAGGATGAAAGGATCAATATGACAAATTAAGAAGTGATCAGCTGTTTTGCTTTTGGATTTTAACTACTAGATTTTGGGGGGTCTTTGGGGGACTTGTCTTGGACAAATCACTGGATATTGCAGCTATTATTCTTCCTTGTTTCAATCCTTCTAATACTGAACTTTAGAGATTTACACAATCTTCTCCATCTCCCATTCATTTTGCTTTAAAGTTCTTTTGACTGGATTTATAAGACAGATGACAAATGTGTCCTTACCAACCTTTGTTAGGCATACTCCATCTCAGCCAGAAACTTGAAACCTTGCATTGTAAACTGTGGTTGAGAATCCGAGATCCCACCTTCTTGATCAGCTGTTTATTGCCCAGATGACTTTTTTTTTTCTCTTCTACATCCCTTGCCTTCAATGGACAACACTGAGGAAAACTCACTTTATGACCTTGCCATCTTCATTTTCTTGACCCAGGATTCAAAATTATTGGTGATATTTTCTAGACTTTTTCTTTTAGTGCCAGTTATATCTGTAGGAATCTTAGAAAATTCTTTGTGTCTTGTATCTACACATCAGGAAGACAAAGACCTCTCTTACTGTATCCAGATTACTTTAGGGCCCCTGAGTTGGAACCACCAATTACTACTCCTCTTTTTCCTCAGCCTCTTAGTGGATGGACTCTCACCTGATCCCTCCAGGGACTGAATTATCACCCTTTTGAGAGGACAAGAAGCTTATTCCATCTCAGAGCATCCAACTAGGCTCTCATAGCCTTGTTTTTCATTTTCTTCCATTTCTCATTTGGGTAACATTTTTCCATTACTGACAAAGATCATATCTTCCCTCCAAAAATTCAGATCTCTTTTCCCCCCACTGACCTTTACTTCTGTTACTTTAATGGACCCTTCTTCCTCCATAACAAGCTGGAGGGTGGAGAGGCATTCATCAACCCACCCAGAGAAACACCAAAACAACTGTGCAAAAATTACAAACTTTGTAAAATGAATAACAAAAAATTGTCCACTTGCCAAAAAGGATAAATAGAAAAAAGCTACAGCAGGCAAGTCTTGCTTAAGCATCCTTTCAATTTCACAATCTGTGAGATTTCTCCAAATCTAAAAGTCTTGTTCTCATTTTAATTTCATTCTTTGAGAGTTAAGGAACAATTAGCAAATTATAATAATTTATATTCATAGGTATGTTATGAGAGTAATCCTATACAGTAAGAGATAATATTTGAGTTTTTTAGAATTTAAAGGATTTTAATTTTTTTAAACCCTTCTATCTATAAAGTACTGTGCCTGGCATTATCAAATGAACAAATTAATCTACTTTATATGAATGTACTCATATCAAAGGCCATGGCAGTCTCTCATTCCCATGTAAAAGTACTTTTCTTTAAAGAAATAAAATTCAGAAATATGAGATACTGAGTATATACTTTGCATATCTTTGCATGTAGAATGGGTATAATATCATCTGCTTTCACAATGAATGACAGAAAGGCTAAGGCAGGGCAAAAAAGGAAGATATTTAGGACTCGAATTTTTAGAAAAGAATGTTAAAAATAAACAGAATTTTTAAAAAGAGAAAAATGTGCCATTTTGTTTAATTGTCTAATGAGGAATAATCTTGCCACTTTTTTTCTGAAGTCAACAACAGTAACATATTTACAGTTTTTCTAACCAAATAGCTCAGAGCTCCATAGTTCATGACTTGTAGAAATAGGAAATGTAAAAGGCAAGTTTCAGCCCGACATTTTTATGATTTTTGCTAGCTGTTGCTCATAAAACTTGACAATGGATAATCAATAGTAATTTCCCAAAAAGGGAGCTTTTATAATTAAATTGGAACCAAGATAAATTTGCTTGGTTAAGAAAATGCTATTGGCTCCCTAGAAAGGAGCATGATTCATTTACCTACTATCTTCATAGAATAGAGATGGGGCTGATGTCTCTGAGAAATTTAAAGTACAACTCATTTTGCAATACAAGAGTATTCTTCAAGAGTTCTTGCTATTGTGGGAGAAACACACCCAAGTTTGTAGCAGGGACTCATCCCAAGAATGGGAGACTTTAACTCTGTTCAATCTGGAAATAAGAAATGAATTTTATTTAAAGAAGTGGTTTAGTTCCTGGTTAAGATGGTGGCAGACTAAAAAGCAGCTGCTTAACCTCTCCTAACCGAAACATATAGGACTCCTCAAGAAGACATAAAAACAAATCCAGAGGAAGGAAGGGAACCCACAACAGGGCGCAGCATTGGAGGTACATGGAATTGGGGCATTTCCATGCTATAAAGGGGTGAAACAGCTCTCACTAAAACGTGAGCTGAGCAACCCCCTCCCCAACCCCACGCCACCTACAGTGCCAAAGCCAGCACATAAGAGTTAGAGCAAGTTTGGAGCATGCATTCAATCCTTGGCAGCTACCTGGGGTCACCAGGACCTGATCCTGAGAACAGCAAGACTTTAGACTCCAAGAGGCTAAAGAACACGTGGACTTTGAACACAGACCTTGAGCGCAGACATGAGTGCGGGTGTGGATGCAAGCTCAGACACAGATCCTGAGCACAGGCGAGGACTCGGATCCTGAGCACAGGTGCAGACCTTGAGTGGGGACCCAATGCAGAGGGGTTCACAACTGTGGAAGCAGCACCCTGAGACTGTTAAAGGAGCCTCGGGTAGAGGAACAAGCAAGGGGACCACCAGAAAGCTTGACCCTGAGAACAACTAGACCTGAGATCTCAGGAGCCTAAAGAGTGCAGACAGACCCTAAGTGTGAGGATAAACCTGATAGCGCACAGTGCTAACAATGGCAAGCCAGAGGCAAGAACCCCAAAAGAGAAAGATCATCAAGTAGAAATCAGTAACACTTGACAACTTTTACACAGATAAAATCCAGACAAAAGAGCAAACAGCAGAGGAGAACAAACAAGTAATCATATCCAAACCATCCCAAAATAATGAAAACTGGCCACAAGCTATTGAAGAGTTCAAATATGAGATGATGTGAAAGACTGAACAGATTTGGCGAGTGAAGTGGGAAATAGCTCAAAAGGAAATTAACAGGTTAGAAGACAGAAACTCCCAATTGGAGAAAGATGCCCCAAAATCAAATGAAATGGTAAGCAAATTGGAAACCAAAATCTGGCAAGAAAATAACAGTTTAAAAGGTAGAATTTCACAATTGGAAGGTGAGACAAGAAAATTGAAGACCAGAAATGACCAGATTGAAAAGGAAAACCAAAAGATTATAGGCAAAAACCAGTCCCTAAAAGATAGAATTGAGCAATTAGAAGCTAATGATCTCTCAAGACAGCAAGAACAAATAAAACAAAGTCAAAAGGCTGACAAAATAGAAGGAAATATGAAATATCTCAATGAGAAACTGACAGACCAAGAAAGCAGGTCTAGAAGAGATAATCAGAAAATCATTGGTCTTCCTGAAAAAAGCAGAAATTAATAGAAATTTGGACTCCATACTAAAAGAAAATATTCAGCAAAATTGCCCTGAAGTTCTACAACAAAAGGGCAATATAGACATTGAAAGGATCCACAGATCACCCTCTACACTAGACCCAGAAAAGACAACCCCCAGGAATATAATAGCCAAATTCAAGAGCTTCCAAGTAAAAGAAAAAATTTTACAAGAAGCCAGAAAGAGATAATTCAGATATCAAGGAGCACCAATCAGGATCACACAGGATCTGGCAGCCTCCACGCTAAAAGACCACAAGGCTTGGAATATGATATTCAGAAAGGCAAGAGAACTGGGTCTACAACCAAGGATCACCTACCCATCAAAACTAACTATACACTTCCAGGGGAAAGTGTGGACAGTTAACAAGATAGAAGATTTCCAAGTATTTGCACAGAAAAGACCAGGACTAAATGGAAAGTTTGGTATCCAACCAAAAAAATCAAGAGAAACATGAAAAGGTAAAATAAGAAACAGAGGGGAAAGAAAGAAAGCTCTCTTTTTTAATATTTGCCTCTTGGGGCTTCAATATGATCTAATTATTTGTATTCCTATGTGGAGAAATGTTATGTATAATTCTCTGTAAGGACCACTATTCACTATTATAGTATTCACTATTATAGAAATTATAAGAATATTTAATAGAGAAAGGTTGGAATACTAAATGGTCTAAGATGATATGGGGGTGGGAAAGAGGGGAGTGAATAGTAGAGGACACAAAGAGAAACTTGAATAAATAAGAAAAATAGAATATTGTATTACACACAAAGTGGGTATGGGAAGGGGAAGGGATGAATACTATTATAAGAAGGAGAGGAAGAGAACATTAAGAGGTAATATATAAACCTTACTTTCAGTGTAATTAACCCTGAGAGGGAAGAGTAGCTTTATCCATTAGGATGCAAAACTCTATCTAACCATACTGAAAAAGCCAGAAGGGATAAACCAAGGGGAGCAGGGGAGTGGGGAGGTCAAAAAAGGGAGGGGAGAAGGGAGAGGGAATTCATTAGGCCTTAAAAATAAAAAGAGTGGAATAATAAGGGAGGGGGTAGAAAGGGAAGTAAATCAAGGGAGGGGACAAGGGTTACTGGCATAAAGCAAACCACTGGTTTAAAAGGAAAGTGCAAGAAGAAGGGATAGAACAAGGAGAGGATACCAAAATGTTGGGGAATACACAACTGATAATTATGACTCTGAAAGAGAATGGGATGAACTTGCCCATAAAAAGGAAGCAAATAGTAGAGTGGATTAGAAACCAAAATGCTACCATATGTTGTCTCCAAGAAACACATATGAGGCATGTGGACATACACAGGTTGAAGGTAAAGGGCTTGAGCAAGATCCTTTGGTCCTCAAATGATAAAAAGAAGGCAGGATTGGCAATTATGATTTCTGAAAAAGCCAAAGTAAAAATAGATATGATTTAAAAAGACAGGGAATGGGGGCAGCTGGGTAGCTCAGTGGATTGAGAGCCAGGCCTGGAGACGGGAGGTCCTAGGTTCAAATCTGGCCTCAGACACTTCCCAGCTGTGTGACCCTGGGCAAGTCACTTGACCACCATTGCCTACCCTTACTACTCTTCTGCCTTGGAGCCAATACTCAATATTGACTCCAAGACGGAAGGTAAGGGTTTAAAAAAAAAAGACAGGGAAGGTCATTAAATCCTGATTAAAGGCAGTGTAGACAATGAGGAAATAAAAGTGCTCATTATGTATGCACCAAGTGGCATAGCATCCAAATTCATAAAGGAGAAACTGGCAGAGCTCAAGAAGGAAATAGATAGTAAAACCATAATAGTGGGAGATCGAAATATCTCTCTTTCAGATCTAAATAAATCAAACCAAAAAATAAATAAGAAAGAGGTAAGAGAGGTGAATGAAGTCCAAGAAAAGTTAGATTTAATAGATACGTGGAGAAAAATAAATAGGGACAAAAAGGAATACTCTTTTTCAGGTGCACATGGTACATTCACAAAGATTGACCATGTAATAGGGCATAGAAACATTGCAAACAAATGCAAAAGAGCAGAAATAATAAATGTAACCTTCTCAGATCATAATACAATAAAAATAATAATTAGTAAGGGCACCTGGACAGGCAAATCAAAAACTAATTGGAAATTAAGTTACATGATTCTTTAAAACCAGCTAGTCAAAGAAGAAATCATAGAAACAATCATCAATTTCATTGAAGAGAATGACAATGATGAGACATCCTACCAAACTCTATGGTATTTAGCCAAGACAGTACTCAGGGGGAAATTTGTATCTTTGAGTGCATATATTAACAAATTAGGAAGGGCAGAGATCAATGAATTGGGTATGCAACCTAAAAAATTAGAAAGTGAGCAAATTAAAAATCCCCAGAAGAAAACTAAATTAGAAATACTAAAAATCAAGGGAGAAATTAATAAAATTGAAAGTAAAATAACTATTGAATTAATAAATAAGACTAGAAGCTGTTATTTTGGGAAAAAAGATAAAATAGACAAAGTACTGGTCAATCTAATTAAAAAAAGGAAAGAAGAAAACCAAGTTGACAGTATCAAAGATGAAAAGGGAGACGTCACCTCTAATGAAGGGGAACCTAAGGCAATCATTAAAAACTATTTCACCCAATTATATGGCAATAAATATAGCAATCTAGGAGATATGGATGAATATTTACAAAAATATAAATTGCCTAGATTAACAACAGAAGAAATAGAATACTTAAATAATCCCATATCAGAAAAAGAAATTGAACAAGCCATCAAAGAACTTCCTAAGAAAAAATCACCAGGGCCTGATGGATTCATAAGTGAATTCTTTCAGATATTCAAAGAGCAATTAATCCCAGTACTACACAAATTATTTGATATAATAAGCAAAGAAGGAGTCCTACCAAATTCCTTTTATGACACAAATATGGTACTGATTCCAAAGCCAGGTAGATCCAAAACAGAGAAAGAAAACTACAGACCAATCTGCCTAATGAACATAGATGCAAAATTTTAAATAGAATACTAGCAAAGAGACTCCAGCAAGTGATCAAGAGGATCATTCACCATGATCAGGTGGGACTTATACCAGGAATGCAAGGATGGTTCAACATTAGGAAAACCATCCACATAATTGACCATATCAACAGTCTAACAAACAAAAATCACATGATTATCTCAATAGATGCTGAAAAAGCCTTTGACAAAATACAACACCCATTCCTATTGAAAACCCTGGAAAGTATAGGAATAGAAGGACTATTCCTAAAAATAATAAACAGTATATACCTAAAACCATCAAGAAGCATCATATGCACTGGGGATAAATTAGAAGCATTTCCAATAAGATCAGGAGTGAAACAAGAATGCCCATTATCACCTCTATTATTTATCATTGTACTAGAAACACTAGCAGTAGCAATTAGAGAAAAAAAGAAATTGAAGGTATCAAAATAGGCAATGAGGAGACTAAGCTATCACTCTTTGCAGATGATATGATGGTCTACTTAAAAAATGCTAGAGAATCAACTAAAAAGCTAGTAGAAATAATCAACAACTTTAGCAAAGTTGCAGGATACAAAATAAATGCACATAAATCATCAGCATTTCTATACATTTCCAACACATCACAGCAGCAAGAGGTAGAAAGAGAAACACTATTTACAATCACCCTAGACAATGTAAAATACTTGGGAATCTATCTACCAAAACAAACAAAGGAATTATATGAAAACAACTACAAAATACTTTCCAAACAATTAAAACTAGATCTAAACAATTGGAAAAACATTGCTCATTGGTAGGACAAGCTAATATAATAAAAATGACCATTTTACCCAAATTAATTTACCTATTTAGCACCATACCTATTAAATTACCAAAAACCTTTTTTACTGAAATAGGAAAAACTGTAACAAAGTTCATGTGGAAAAACAAAAGATCAAGAATATCAAGGGAAATAATGAAAAAAATGTGAAGGAAGGGGTCTAGCAGTACCAGATATTAAACTGTACTATAAATCAGTGGTCATCAAAAAGGTATGGTACTGTCTAAGAGACAGAAGGGAGGATCAGTGGAATAGACTTGGGGTAAGTGACATCAGCAAGACAATGTATGATAAACTCAAAGAGCCTAACTTTTGGGACAAAAATCCACTATTTGACAAAATCTGCTGGGAAATTTGGAAAACAATATGGGAGAGATTAGGTTTAGATCAACATCTCACACCCTACACCAAGATAAATTCAGAATGGGTGAATGACTTGAATATAAAGTGGGGAACTATGAATAAGTTAAGTGAACATAGAATAGTTCACTTGTCAAATCTCTGGGAAAGGAAAGATTTTTAAAACGAAGCAAGAGTTAGAGAAAATTACAAAATATAAAATAAATGATTTTGATTATATCAAACTAAAAAGTTTTTGTACAAACAAAAACAATGTAGCCAAAATCAGAAGGGACACAACAAATTGGGAAAAAATCTTTATAACAAAAAAACTATGACAAGGGTCTAATTACTCAAATATACAAGGAGTTAAACCAATTGTATAAAAAAATCAAGCCATTCCCCAATTGATAAATGGGCAAGGGAAATGAATAGGCAATTTTCAGACAAAGAAATCAAAAGTATCAATAAGCACATGAGAAAGTGTTCTGAATCTCTAATAATTAGAGAAATGCAAATCAAAACAACTCTGAGGTATCACCTCACACCTAGCAGATTGGCTAAAATGAAAGAAGGGGAGAGTAATGAATGCTGGAGGGGATGTGGCAAAACTGCGACATTAATGCATTGCTTGTGGAGTTGTGAATTGATCCAACCATTCTGGCTAGCAATTTGGAACTATGCTCAAAGGGCTATAAAAGAATGCCTGCCTTTTGATCCAGCTATACCATTGTTGGGTTTGTACCCCAAAGAGATCATAGATAAACAGACTTGTACGAAAATATTTATAGCTGCGCTTTTTGTGGTGGCAAAAAACTGGAAAAGGAGGGTATGTCCTTCAATTGGGGAATGGCTGAAAAAATTGTGGTATATGCTGGTGATGGAATATTATTGCATGCAAAGGAATAATAAACTGTCGGAATTCCATGTGAACTAGAAAGACCTCCAGGAATTGATGCAGAGCGAAAGGAGCAGAGCCAGAAGAACATTGTACACAGAGACCAATACACTGTGGTAAAATAGAATGTAATGGACTTCTGTACTAGCAGCAGTGCAATGACCCAGGACAATTCTGAGGGACTTATGGAAAAGAACGCTACCCACATTCAGAGGAAGAACTGCAGGAGTGGAAACACAGAAGAAAAGCAGTTGTTTGAACACATGGGTTGAGGCGGACATGATTGGGGATGTAGACTCGAAACAACCACACCAATGCAACTATCAACAATTTGGAAATAGGTCTTGATTAATGACACATGTTAAAACCAGTGGAAATATGCATCAACCATGGGTGGTATGGGGTGTGCTTGGGAGGTGAAGGGGAAAGTAAGAGCATGAATTATGTAACCATGTTAACTTTTCTAAAAAATAAGTATTAATAAATGTTTATAAAAAATTTTTAAAAAATAATGATGTGGTTTATGGTGGTATAATAGCCTAACAGCTGGTGGAATAGTCTGGGCACTAATCAGATAGCATTAGGGCTGATGGATAAGCCTAGGGGCTAGTAGAGTAGCCCTTCTGGAGCTGATTGAATAGCAGCTCTCCAGGTGTGGATTAGCAGCTCCATGTGTGCAATAGCAGCTCCACAGCCTGGGCTGAGAGTAGCAGTTCTCAGGGCGGTGGTAATGGAATAGCAACCCTAGCTGTAGAGTGGCAGCTTCATGTGTGGAGTAGCAGCTTCCTTACCTCTGTGTCTTAGAATTGGCATATTTCACCTCTCCCAAAACCCCTTGGAAAATAGGCATGGCCAAATTCAGGTGGAAGTGTGGTTTGGGGTTTGAAATGTATGTCATAGGGAACAGGGGATTCTTCTGGAATGCCAGAGTCAGCAGTGTGCAGGTCCCTTGTTCCCCATTGTCCACTTTGTCATCATTTGTCAATGTGGGAGAGATCTCACTGCCCTTCTGGAATGAGAATATTGGGGAGAGGGAGGATGAAGCACATTGGAAGACCACCATAGATAATAAATTATATCTTATAGTTGTAAACTAAAGTAAATTTAGAACAACTTGAGAAATTAATAAAAATAAAAAAAGATTAGGCACAAACTGATGCCCAGTATAGAGTATTACAGATCCAGTACACAGAATGGGTTAACTGAACAATCTGAAATTCATGCTTGACTAATTCTGGAACTCTAGGTTTTGTAGTTGATGTTTAACCAGTGCTAACTAGTGAAAAACACAAGGTTTTAGAGTATGAGAGTCTTGTTCCTATTACTACCCCCTCACTGCCTGCTGTATGCCCCCATCACTACCATCAAACTTTCTTTGCATAAATTCTTGGTTTTTGTTTTTATCAGTCTTTGATTACTTCTTCCAAGATCCAATAGGAGAACAAAAGATCAAGAATATCAAGGGTACTAATTTAAAAAATGTGAATGATGGGGGCCTAGATCTCAAACTCTACTATAAAGCAGTGGTCATAAAAACAATATGGTCTTGGTTAAGAGATAGAAGGGAGGATCAGTGGAATAGACCTGGGGTAAATGACAACAGCAAGCTAGTATTTGATAAACCCAAAGATACCAGCTTTTCAGACAAGAACCCACTATTTGACAAAAGTTGCTGGGAGAATTGGAAAACCGTATGGAAGAAATTAGTTTTAGATCAACATCTCACACTGTATACCAAGATCAATTCAAAATGAGCAAATGGCTTAAATATAAAGAGGGATTCTTAGACCCACATAGACTTGGGTTTGACCTTTGGTGGTGTGTGTGATTGACCACTGGTACTCAAATAAAAATTCTGAGAGAAGAGCACTCGTGTGATCAATGAGATCAAAAGATCCATCAAAGTCATCAGAAGTTCCACCAACCTTCTCTGCTGAGTCTGAGGAAGAGCGTTCAGAGCAGCTGAGTTGACTGGTTTATACCTTAACCTTGACCCAGGCCAAAGCTGTATTAACTAATCATCTAAGACACTATGGCTTAAAAGAAGCTAGCTCAGCTGACCAAGGGAGTAAGTAGCCCACTGCCAGCACATTAGCCCAAAGCAAAGTTATGGGAGCTCTACAGAAAGTAGAAAAAGGCTCAAAGGCCAATGGTTCAACTTGTTCCCTATATATACGTGCCATTCCTTTTGTGCTTTAAGTCCTAGCCCATTTGCCCAAAGATGATGATGATGATGATGATGATGATGATGATGATGATGTGTGTGTGTGTAGTTTATTCCTTGATTTGAGGAATATTATGTCATTTTTATCCTTGTGTACATATTCAATAAATATCTCTTCTGAAAAGCTAATTGATGTCAGCTGGTTGATCTCTAATGGAGGGTATATCAGATGGGACTTCATGAGCAACAAGTCTAGGGACCTTTGGGATGATCCCCTAGAACTCCTGAGGGAAAAAGCACTCTTCTCTCTGGGAACCTAACTTTCTAGCCTGATTTAAGAAAGGGAGTGAAGTTAGAAGAAGCATAATTCCTAAAAATAGGTTGTGCTCCCCTTTACTTCTGCATTCACCAAGTTAGCAGGGCTTTGACAGAAAAACCTCCCACAGGGCAGTGAGGACTTTGCCAAACCTCAAGAATACTATCTTCTCAAAGGCCAGAGTTTTTATACCTCCACCCTTTTGTGTTTTATGTGTTCATTTTATGGCAGAGGAAATAAATGGCTACTCGATACTCAATAACTCCAGGGTCTCCCTACTATTTCCAGGATCAAATTGAAAATCTGTTGGACTTTAAAGTCTTACATAATCTGATTCTTTCTTACCTTAGAGTCTTTTTATACCTTAACCTTTTCCTTCTTGCACAAGACACTCAATCTTCCAATGCTAGGCCACCAGACCTGGAATATTCTTCCTCTTTAACTTTGAGTCTACCTTCCCCATTTTCCTTCAAGTCCTAGCTAATGTGCCATCTTTCCAAGAAACCTTTCCCTTAATGCTCATGCCTTCCCTGTGTTGATTATATCCTACTGCTATCTTATTTGTACAGAATTATTTACATGGTGTCTCCCCCTTTAGACTATGGACCCCTTCATGAAAAGTACTGATTTTACCTTTCTCTGCATCCCCAATATTTAGTCTGGCCCCAAATACGTGTTTAACAAATGGGTGTTGACTTCACACGACAACTTCTGATTCTGAACAGAGGGTAAGCACTTTCCAGAAGGGATCCTGTTAATAACTTTTGGTGATACATCATCCATGAGTTGTACCTAAGTTACCTTGGAAAATGTTTTCTGGAACTCTGAAATGGGGCAATTGGCCAATCAGGGAGGCACAAGCCTGAATACCAACTCTTTGGGGTCAGGGTCCCCCAGTATTGCATTCAGGGTCCAGGAATCTCCAGGTGGAACTTTGGGGCCCTATCCCTCACCTAGGCCACAGATAAGAGACATCTTTATAATGTTAGCTCGTAATTTTTGTCTTTTTTTCCAATAGAATACTGGTAGAAATGGTTCTGGGACAGGTCACTAGCCTAAGGCTATTCTTTTATCTTTCATGTTCTATGGGCTGTGACATAAGTAGATAAAATACTGTAGCTGTTTCTTTATAATCCAATCAAAGGACTGGAGATGTATCTGGGAGACAATCTCAGCAATCAACAAAAAATAATTATGAAACTCTTATGATCTACCACACATTGTGATAAGTTCTGGGATACAGATACAAGCAAAAAGAAACACAGTCCCTGGAGGAGGGAAAAGGGGGCCTGATTCTGAAGTCTAGAAAGTCAAAAAGAGAGCCTAGAGGAAAATGGAGTCAAACTGGTCTGGAGCTCTAGGAGGAACTCACCAAAGTGAGAACAGGGGCTAGTCTTGGGGGAAGACTGGTCCAGGGTGAGCAGATCATGGGGAGGGGGGATAGTCAGGAGATTATTCCAGGCCAGAGACCCCCTACACAGAGGGAAGTTCAAAGATGAACTAGCACTAGAATAGGCAGTGTTTTGAAGTGCAGAAATTCAGGGCCAGATCCAGGAAGAGAATGATGCATAGGTTGTTTGAAACATAGTAGGTGTTTATTCAACAAACAATATGTTAACAAGAAAAAGAAAAACCGCCTGAGTCATGCAGATATGCTTATAAAAACAGGTTTATGCTAGTGAATCATATCATTTCCATCAGAAATAAAAGAAAAGGTTATCCTTAAGGAGTACAGAATTATTGATTAATGTAGATTGTGCAGTGAAATGGTGCAAATTATGCAACACATCAATGAACTACAAAATGTTAGCATTGACTGAATCCCTTGAAGGCCATGATCAAGTCACCAGAATAATACACCAGGAGCTTTCTATCCTTCATTAACTAACAGATGAAAAATCTCTGCATGACAAACACAAACTCAAAAATATTTTTGAGAATTCAGCAAAGAAATTATCCTGGAACCAAAGTATTATCAGAGGAAAAACATCATTTCCTTCAACTTCCTAGTCACAACAGACCAAAACCAATTTTAGAATCATGTTTTCAATCTAGATCTTTCTGCTAAATATATACAATCTCAAATGGTGAGGAAGCCATTCCAGGCCACCAAACCTCTGGCCAAGCTGACACAATGGTCAGAGACATCAGGAGAGACTACAAAGGGGAACAGTGAATGCCAGGAAGCTGATGGATACTGAGAAAACTCTGATGAAAGTACTGACCAGGACAATCTACTGCTAAGAGTGCCTGGAGGCTGGGATTGTGAGAAGAGAAAAGAAAGGGGTACAGAGGCTTCAGAGAGGAGAATGGAAAGAGTGGGGTGAATAATAATTTGTAAAATACCTATTATGTACCAGGAATTGTTATTAGCATTTTAAAAATATCATCCAAGGGGAAACATCCCCTGAACACCCCCTGCTAAAGCCCAACATGAGCCAGTACTTCTCATGGGTCAGACTGCTAGGGAGGAGACATTCAGGCAACAGTTGTATGTCTTACTTTCTGTGGGAACTTTAGAATCCTACTGGCTAACTTTGCCCCTAAAACAAAGGTGTTCTTGTTTAAAGTACAAACCTCACTAGGTCATGTGCTGGTAAACAAAAACAACAACAAAAACCTAATGAGTACTGCCTAGGGCCTTTGGATACTAGTATTGTGGGGGTGATCCAGTGGAGCAATGAGCTAGAAAAGTAAGAAATCCTCAAAGTGTGCCTGCTCCCTTGCGCCAGGAGTCAGTCAGCCTATTTATATAAGTGAGTTACAGGGGAAAAAATAATGGCATCCCTCCACAAATGCTAAGGAAGTTCTTACAGGGCTCATTAGTAATCTTTGGGGTATATGGAATGTCTTTGGGATGAATGGAATATTCAGGGAGGACCAGCACCTCTGGTGTGAGAGCTTACTGAACCATTTTCAGGACTGCTCATCTACTTTTGCTGTTCACCTATTACCAAGTTCTCACCTGTGACTCCAGGAAGCTATAGCATGGTGCAGTGGCCAAGTCCCAGTCAAACCTTCTCAACAAATGAGCTAAACAAAGTTGAGGGTAATTGCAAGGTCTCAAACATGTCAGTGAGTTAGAGGATGTCTACTCCAAGCTTATGAAGACTTCCCCCAACATAATGGGCAGATGAAAACAGTTTGTTCCTATGGCCATGAAGGTGGTTGAAGCAGGAGCTGTGGAGTGTTTACAACTTGGTCAGGCACAGAAGAAGCCAATGTCATCCAGTGCAGCATTGGGTCATTACCAGCTGTCTTGACTATTGTCTTGCGACTGGACTTTGGTGATCCCAGAAGACAGAGTGAGGCCAATGACTTGTGTAACACTGTCTCACTTAAATCCATTTCATGAGACATCATGATGTCATTGGTCTTCTTTGAAAGCAAAGGATGGACATTAATATTTGAACACAAAGACATAAAGCCAAGGCAGTGACCTCTGAGAAAGAAAATCATTCTTATAACCTTACCTGTCCTTCCTCCAGCACAGCCTACATTTGGTTAAATCCTGTAAGCATTTATCCAAGGTAGAGCACTATGATAGGCACAGCAATATGCAAAGACAAAATACAAAGTGGTCTTGCCCTTAGGAATCTTATGCTTTACTGAGGCAATATAACATGTATTCAGGGAAATGAAGAAAAAATAATTTCAAGGAGAGGGTTCTAACCATTTGGGGAAAGAGAGAAAAAATCATCCAGGAGATAGCACCTGGTCTGAGCTTGAAGGAAACTCAAAGAAGTGTAATGGGAGTGATTTGTCCAATTTTTTGTTAAATTTTTGTTAATTTTGTAAATTTTGCTAAAATTTTATTCTATTACTTTGTCATCAATAGAAAAAAGAAAAGCAAAATCTGTTTCAGGCCTATGAAAATAAACACAACCTCCTCAGGACAGATCATAACTTTAAAACAGGGTAGGAAAGACAAGTGGTATAGATATCCTTGTCATCAACAATCTGTTCTTGGCAGATTCTGTCATCCCTTTACTACTATTCCTTTTCAGGTCCAATTGGGGATGAGGAAACAGTCCTAAGAAAAGAGCAATTCAGACCAGACTGTTTCCTTGGTGTAAAGTCCAACAGAACAATTTGATTCTAATGTCTGTGCTGAGCTCAATTTGAATGACCAGCCCCTGGGACAGCATTCTGACCTTTTGAAATAAATAACTTATTCAAATAAACAAATAATTTACTGATTCATTCTGTCAATGTTTTTGTAAGTATTTCTGGCCAGTTTCTACCCTCTTCTATTTCAAAACTGTCTTCTCTGCCAAAGAGAAACATACATACATACAAGCCCATATCTCTCTGTAAACTGATGATTTTGAGTCCAGGTGAAGCAACCCACCAGGACAATAGAACATTCCTTTATCCTTGGTGGGATGGCTTCCATTTTTAATGGTATACATAATCATAGCCTATGCTTCAAAAAGGCAAAGTTGAATAAGGCTGACTATTTAATATATGGAGCTTTCTCAAACACTATTTATCTGTATGGAAATTGAATTGGTAGAAAACCTCTTCAGTACATACAACAATTTTTTTTCTTTTTTTTTAAATTTTTATTTAATTTGTTAATTTATAATATTTCTCCATAGTTATAGGATTCATTTTCTATCCCTTTCCTCCTCTCCGCCCCCCCCCATAGCCCACGCACAATTCCATTGGGTTTCACATGTATCATTGATCAAGAGCAATTTCCATATTATTGATATTTGCATTAGGGTGTTCACTTTTGAGTCAGTATCCCTAATTTTATCCCCATCCACCTGTGTGATCACACAGTTGTTTTTCTTCTGTGTTTCTATATCCACAGTTCTTCCTCTGAATGTGAATAGCGTTCTTTCTCATAATTCCCTCAGAGTTGTTCTAGATCATTGCATTGTTGCTAGTAGAGAAGTTCACTACATTCAATTTTACCACAGTGTGTCCATTTCTGTGTACAATGTTCTCCTGGTTCTGCTCCTTTCGTTTCGCATCAATTCCTGGAAGTCATTCCAATTCACATGGAATTCCTCCAGTTTATTATTCCTTTGAGCACAATAGCATTCCATCACCAATAGATACTACAGTTTGTTCAGCCATTCCCCAATTGAAGGGCATATCCTCATTTTCTAGTTTTTTGCCACTAAAAAGAGTGCGACTATAAATATTTTTGTACAAGTCTTTTTCCTCATGATCTCTTTGGAGTGTAAACCCAGCAGTGATATGGCTGGATCAAAGAGCAGGCAGTCTTTTAACACTCTTTGGGCATAGTTCCAAATTGCCATCCAGAATGGTTAGATCAATTCACAACTCCACCAGCAATGCATTAATGTCCCAATTTTGCCACATCCCCTCCAACATTCATTACTCTCCCCTGCTGTCATTTTAGCCAATCTGCTAGGCGTGAAGTGGTACATCAGAATTGTTTTAATTTGTATTTCTCTAATTATTAAAGATTTAGACCACTTTTTCATGTACTTATTGATAGTTTTGATTTCTATGTCTATTCATGTCCCTTGCCCATTTATGAATTGGGGAATGGCTTGGTTTTTTGTACAATTGATTTACCTCCTTATAAATTTGAGTAATTAGACCTTTGTCAGAGGTTTTTGTTATAAAGCTTTTTTTCCCCAATTTGTTGCCTCCCTTCTAATTTTTGTTGCATTGTTTTTGTTTGTATAAAAACTTTTAAATTTAATGTAACCAAAATTATTTATTTTACATTTTGCAATATTTTCTAACTCTTGCTTGGTTTTAAAATCTTTCCTTTCCCAAAGATCTGACAAATATACTATTTTGAGTTCTAATTTGCTTACAGTTTTCTTCTTTATATTCAAGTCATTCACCCATTCTGAGTTTATCTTCGTATAGGGTGTGAGATGTTGATCTAAACCTAATATCTCCCATATTGTTTTCCAATTTTCCCAGCAGTTTTTGTCAAATAGTGGGGTTTTGTCCCAAAAGCTGGGCTCTTTGGGTTTATCATAGACTGTCTTGCTGGTGTCATTTACCCCAAGTCTATCCCACATATCCTCCCTTCTGTCTCTTAGCCAGTACCATATTGTTTTGATGACCACTGCTTTATAGTACAGTTTAAGATCTGGTTCTTCTAAGCCACCTCCCTTCACATTTTTTCTTCATTTTTTTTAAAGTCCCACCACACAAAACTGGGACACTGTAAGGATGGGATTTGTGCAAGGGGGATGGGACAAAAGGAGCCAGAGAAGGCAATGGCTGACAGTTGCTGACAGTTGAGACCAGAGAGGATTCTGGGAATTTCTCCGAGGAGAAAGGGGATAAGAGGTCTTCAGGAAGAGGACTGGGAAGAGGGAGGAGGAGGACATCCCAGCTCAGATCCAGTACTGAGGGCTTCCTGAGGATCTTTCTATTGAAAATTGAAACCCTGATTCCCTGATCAAAGCCACTCCATCGCATCTCACCCATCAAGACTTCAACCATCCAGTCAGCTAATTTTTGGACTCTACTTTGGGAGCAATTTCTTAGTCTCCTTCACCCATTACCCAACCTTGCTGAGAGAGATCCCTTTTAGGTAAAACTTACAATTTCAAAAAAGGATTTGAACAGAAAAATAGAAATAGAAATAGAAGGAGAAGGAGCAAGGGGAGAAGCTTAGGAATGGGAACCACTAAGGTTCTCACCTAAGTGATATACTCCATAGGAATAGCAAAGAAGGCACCCCCAAATCCCTCTGCCCTTTACCCCTTTCCCCAATCCCTCATTTGCAAAAAATTAAAAGCCATTCATCAGTCAGATAGCATTCCAGAGTGTCTGAGAGACAAAAATGGAGAGGGGAACCACAGTTTGGTCTGGCTGCCTCCATCTTGAAGCTGGACCACCTACTCTGAAATTAACTGATTGGGGGAAGTTTGTGGGAACCCCATCCTTATTCAGGATCATATTGGGGTTCCACATACCTACTCTTATAGGGAAGCCTTGCTCCCACCTCCTGTGGGGTGACATGACCATCCAGTTCACCCAGTTTTGGGGTGACACCCCCTTAAAGTCTCCCAGTGAATATTTGACCCCAGGGGAGTGCTGGAAGCACTCTCTACTCACCACATAGACTTTCTCCAACTCCCTTCTATGAAACATCCATAACTGGCTCCTTTATTATTATAGTCTGTAGTTTTCTTACTCTGTTTTTGGTCTGTCTGGTTTTGGAATCAGTACCATATTTGTGTCATAAAAGGAATTTGGTAGAACTCCTTCTTTGCTTATTATGTAAAATAGTTTGTATAGTTTTGGGATTAGTTGTTCTTTGAATATTTGATAGAATTCACTTGTGAATCCATCTGGTCTTGGTTTTCTTAGAAAGTTCTTTGATGGCTTGTTCAATTTCTTTTTCTGATATGGTATTATTTAAATATTCTATTTCTTCTTCTGTAAATCTAGGCAATTTATATTTTTGTAGATATTCACCCATATCTCCTAGATTGCTGTATTTATTGGCATATAGTTGGGCATAATAGTTTTTAATCATTGCCTTAATTTCCTCATCATTAGAGGTGAGGTCTCCCTTTTTATCTTTGATACTGTTCATACAACAATTTTTATCACAGCATTTTGATAGCAGGATAAAAAGGATTTTATAGCATGATGGAAAATACTGATCATCTCAAAACCAATTAAAATATTTATTATTGCTAAGACAATAAATACATGTTGAAGGAAATGTATATTGAAATGTATGTAAATACTAAGAAATAACAAGGTCTAATCCTTTCTATTTGTCTTCCCTATAATTTAATTCCTCAACCCCTCCAATCCCTTTATTATCAGATCTGTATGGAATTGGTGAATTTAGATTGATTCAAACTTTGGTCTTATCTGATTTAACCAAGATAACCAAGGTAAAAACTGGAAGAAAATTATTTACATCAAAGTCATCCCTTCAATTTTTCTGGCTTATAATATATCAATAGAAAAACTCAGAATTGAACACCAGCTAAAGGCTAGGATTTCATATCTGGAAATTTTTATTTTGTTTTCTTAAAAGAATACTTCCCTTTGGTTCTGGCCTCTGTAAAGTGGAAAGGATGTGCAGCTTAACTTAGAAGACCTGAGTTTATACCCTAGTTCTATATACTTAAATGAACTTGGATTCATTTTATTTTGTTTTGTTTTGTTTTGTTTTGAACCCTTAACTTCTGTGTATTGTCTCCTAGGTGGAAGAGTGGTAAAGGTGGGCAAAGTGACTTGCCCAGGGTCACACAGCTGGGAAGTGTCTGAGGCCAGATTTGAACCCAGGACATCCTGTCTCTAGGTCTGACTCTCAATCCACTGAGCTATCCAGCTGCCCCCTGGATTCATTTCTGGACTAGACTAGCATTTTAAAAAAGCAACCTTATATTCTATCTTTGTATAAATTTTAAGGAAGAGAAGCAGTAACCGCTAGGTAATTGGGGTTGTGACTTGCTCAGAATCACATAGGTTGAAGGCAAGATTTGAACCTAGGTAGGTTTTCCTGACTCCAGGCCTGATACACTATCTACTGTGCTACCTAGATGCTCCTAGAATAGCATTTTGTAGCCTTGGGCCAATGGCCAGATTTCAGAGAGTTGGTAAGGATGGATGGGAGAAAAAATGTGATTGATAGTCCTGAGTTTGAAAAGCTTTTCTGATTAAAATCTAAGTTTAAGGGGGTATCTGGGTAGCTCAGTGAACTGAAAGCCAGGCCTAGGAATGGGAGGTCCTAGGTTCAATTCTGGCCTTAGATACTTCCTAACTGTGTGACCCTGGTCAAGTCACTTAACCCCCATTGCCTAGCCCTTACCACTATTGATTCTGTGGTGGAAGATAACGGTTTTTAAATAAACAAATATATAAAATCTAAGTTTAAAACCTGTATTTAACCTGAGTTTCACTTCATGCAAGTTTTGAGGTTCCTGGAAGTGGTAGCATTGCTGTGTTCTTATGCTAGAAGGTGAGAGAATAATGTAGAAAGTATTCTGTCTCTGGAGTCAAGGAATAGGATTCAAACCCCACCTTTGGCCCTCACCACCTGTGTGACCTTTGGAAACTCAATTCAACTCCTTGGATTTACTCATCTGTAAAAGAAGGGACTTGGGCTAGCTGATATATCTAGAATCCCTTCAGATAAGAGATTAATAATCCTCTGACCCCAGGAGTTATCAGCATTTTCAAAAAAATTTAGTTCAATGAATCAACTTGAAATGATAGTTGTAAAAAAGAAAAAGACCATAGAAATAATGATTAATAAGAGAACATATAGGAGATATATGGGCAGGAAGCCCAGTCTTTTTCTATGAGCAGAGAACCCATGTGGCAAGTTGAGTCACAATCTTCAAGTGTACAGGATGCTCCCTAAGTTGACTCTTCCTTCGAATTGCCAAAGGACACATGGAAGCCAGATGGTTTCCCTACCCACACTGGAGGGAACAAACACAGATTCTTGCCACTGAGCACCAATGTTCCATGGCATAGTTCCTCCCAAGGGTAGTTCCTATCAGAACTATGGCTGATTTGTGAATTGTTTTCCTTTTGCCTGATCCAGTGCTGAAGGATTATGGTCTGCCAAAGGACTAGAGAATCCAGATGGGAACCACTAAGATTATCATAAGATTGTAAAATAAGTAATTCTATAACTTTCACTTCAACTCTAGAGGTATCATCATGGACATTTAGGATTAGAGAATTAACTATAGGAGTTGGACAAATATACTTATATAGAGTTCTCAAAGGCCTATTTTGGCCTACCGCCCCCTTTCCAGAAAAAATATTACTTAGAACCCCCTGGAAATTAATTTTTTTTAAATTTTAATAGCAATTAATAGGAAAGATGAATGTATTAATGTTTCTACCTTTTTCTTAAAATATAGTAAAGAAAGGTGTAAATTAGAAACATTGAACTTTGAAATTATGAAAATATTTACTGAACTCAGAAAAGAATGTAATACAAAAAAAGTTAAAACATTCAAACTCATCTTAATGAGAAGGATGAACCTAGTGTGCTGCTTCCAATTTAGTAATCCTCGGCTCTATTTTCCTCAGCAGTAATCTTAAATCAATGCAGTTGACTATTTGCAATTGGTTCCTTTTTTTTTTGTTGTTAATAAATTGGTTACCGCACTGAATTCACGTTCCAAAATGCACCTGCAGCCATCACCGACTCTCCTGGATCGCTGCAGCACCCACCAGAGGGCGGTGGTGCCCACTTTGGGAATCACTGGCCTATAGCATTAAACTTTAGAAGACTTCTGCAAAAGAGGAGTTCTAGAAGTACAGCAGGATGACAGAGACAAAGGCAATATGAAGCACCATTTCCTGGGACAGTTGATGACTATTACCTTATTGATTTCGTGGGTTATGCTTACAAAATGAACACCATGACAATATCTGTAGCTCATAAACCAACATTATTTACAGTGGTTGAGGATGCAGGGAAAATTCTATAAAGAACCTAATAAGACCCTCTAAAAGGAATCAATACTTATTGCATATACTAAGGGGTTTCAAGGCTAAGAGGAAAAAATATATTCTATGATATGTTTTAAAAGAAAGAAATGGAGATGCTGCCGGGGCAGAGCTAAGATGGTGGAGAAGATACAGATCCTCATCTGATCTATCAAATTACCCTCCAAAAAATGTTTTAAAATGAATTCTGGAACAATATAACCCACAAGACCACCAGGTTGTAAAGGTAAAAAGTTGGCTTGACAAAATATTTATGAGTTAAAAAAGAATTCTGGTCTCCAATTATAAAATATTAGCCCTTAAGTCCAAATGACTGTTAGCAGCTTTTATTTACAACAAAGTAAAGATATTAAAGTGGGAAATATAGGAAGAATGTAGAGAATCATCTAGCCCACCACCCTAAGTGCTGCTCTAGTGAAGTCCAGCTCAGCACCTGGCAAGGGTTCCTTCAAGTCCCCACCTCCATGTGGAAATCTCAGCAGTCTTCAGCCAGAAGTCCACAATGCAAGCCTCATCCTTCAGCTCCAGTTGGTCACCAGATAGCCTTTCCAATGAAGAATGCTCCAGCCCAGGATGAGTCCAGGAAAAAGCAACTGCCTCCAAGAGTCTCCCTTTAGCCTAGCTCGCCAATGCAGAAAGAATAAATCAGTCCTGGGGCTTAGCCTTTTATACCCCTTTATCACATCTATTACTGCCTCTCCCCCTCTTCATGGGAACCAATTTCAGTCTCCCAATTTGCCTAGCATTGCCCAAGGAGTGGGGGGCAGTGCTTGTGGCCTTTGGGGGTGTGAACTAGTGACTTGTGGACTCTCTTTACCTAGAGAGTTACCAAGTGCTAAGTACTTCAAATTCTTGATTTGATTACATTAAAATAGACACAGGAATAGTTAATTCTATCTCAACAAAATGAAGTAATTTTCCAGCACAAAACAACTTAGAAGGCTGGCTTGATGGATTGCAGGCACTGGGGTAGAGGTAGAATACAGTGCACTAGGGAAGAGTACACAATAATAGACCTTGGGTTCAGCTGAAGCAGCTGCAAAGGCTTCTTCTGAGCTCTCAGCCACAGATGGTAAGTGGGAGGAGGGGGCATTGGGCAATTGCTCAGAAGGAGATTACAAAAGTACTTTTACTGGCTCTGGGTGAAAGACTCTTGTCCCATTGTCCTACACAGAACCAGGTCTCAGGTCTGGGGGCATGATCTTAGGGTGAGGAAGAGCACTAGCAAACACCAGTGCTTTTGGTTACAGGGAAATTCTGAGGGGGGAAAGAGTGCCTGGGGTTACTTACAGACTAGAGCACAGGCCAGGAGATTATTAAACACACCTCTCCTTACTCTTGCCACCATGGAAGAACTGAAAGCAGATAGATCCCCAGAACTAGCTCTGAAGGCAGCTGCACAAAGGACCTAAATCTTAGAACAGTACTCTTCACCACAGGTACAGAACCCCACTTTAAGATTTTTTTTTAAATTCAAAGAAAAGAAAAAATTTGGAAAATGAGCAAACAATGGAAAAAAGAAACTCAACATGGAAAACTATTTTGGTGACAGAGAAGACCAAAACACATACACAGAAGATAACAAAAACGTATGCATCTAAAACCTCCAAGAAAAATATTAATTACTCTCAAGCCCTCAAAAATTAATGGAGGAGCTAAAAAAGAACTTTAAAAAATCAAATAAGAGAAGTAGAAGAAAAATTGGGAAAAGAAATAATAGTGAAACGGGAAACTCGTAAAAAAAGAGTCAACAGCTTGATAAAGGAAGCACAAAAAATACCAAAGAAATTAATACCTTAAAAACAGAATGGGAGTGCAGCTGGGTACCTCAGTGGATTGAGAGCCAGCCCTAGAGACAGGAGGTCCTAGGTTCAAATCTGGCCTCAGACACTTCCCAGCTGTGTGACCCTGGGCAAGTCACTTGACCCCTATTGCCTACCCTTACCACTCTTCTACCTTGGAGCCGATACACAGTATTGACTTTAAAACAGAAGGTAAGGGTTATAAAAAAAGGACAAATTGCTAAAAGACACAGAAAAATCCAATGAAGAGAAGAACTTCTTAAAAAGCAGAATTGGTCAAGTGGAAAAAGATATACACAAATGCACTGAAGAGAACTTCTTAAAAGGAGGAATTTGCCATATGGAAAAAGAGGTACAGAAATTCAGTGAGGAAAAGAACTCTTTATAAGGTAGAATTGGAAAAATGGAAAAGGTAGTCCAAAAGCTCATCCAAAAAAATAATGCCTTAAAAATTAGAATTGTACAAGTAGAAGTTAACAACTCCATGAGACATCGAGAAACAATCAAACAAAGTCCAAAGTGAAAAAATAGAGAAAATGTGAAATATCTCATTGGAAGAACAACTAATCTGGAAAATAAACCCAGAGGAGATAATCTAAAATTAATTGGACTACTTGAAAACTATGATTTTAAAAAAAGAGTTTAGACATCATATCAAGAAATTATCAAAACAACTTTAGCAAAGATGCAGGATATAAAATAAACGCACATAAATCATCAGGTTTTCTATATATTTCCAATACAGCACAGCATCATGAGTTAGAGAGAGAAATTCCATTTAAAATTAACCTAGACAATATAAAATATTTAGGAATCTATCTGCCAAAACAAACACAGGAATTATGTGAACACAGCTACAAAACCCTTTCCACACAATTAAAACGAGATCTAAACAGTTGGAAAAACATTGATTGCTCATGGGTAGGACAAGCTAACATAATAAAAAATGACCATACTACCCAAATTAATTTACTTATTTAGTGCTATACCTATCAAACTACCAAAAAACTTTTTTTTTTTACTGAATTAGAAAAAACTATAATAAAGTTCATTTGGAAGAACAAAAGATCAAGGCTATCATGGGAAGTAATGAAAAAAAAAACACATGAAGGAAGGTGGCCTAGGAGTACCAGATCTTAAACTGTACTATAAAGCAGTTGTCATCAAATCAATATGGTACTGGAGAAGAGACATAAGGGAGGACCAGTGGAATAGATTTGGGGTAAGTGACACCAGCAAGACAGTCCATGATAAACCCAAAGAACACAGCTTTTGGGACAAAAACCTACTCTTTGATAAAAACTGCTGGGAAAATTGGAAAACAGTATAGGAGAGATTGGGTCTAGATCAACATCTCATACCCTATACCAAGATGAATTCAGAATGGGTGAATGACTTGAATATAAAGAAGGAAACTATAAGTAAATTAGGTGAGCACAGAATAATATGTTTGTAAGATCTCTGGGAAAGGAAAGATTTTAAAACCAAGCAAGAGTTAGAAAAAATTATAAAATGTAAAATAAATAATTTTGATTACATTAAACTAAAAAGGTTTTGTACAAACAAAACCAATGCAACAACAATTAGAAAGGAAGCAACAAATTGGGAAAAAATTTTTATAACAAAAAACTCAGAAAAGGTATAATTACTCAAATATATAAGGAGTTAATTCAATTTTACAAAAAAACCAAGCCATTCCCCAATTCATAAATGGGCAAGGGACATGAATAGGTAATTTTCAGATAAAGAAATCAAAACTATCAATAAATACATGAAAAAGTGTTCTAAAACTCTTATAATTAGAGAAATACAAATTAAAACAATTCTGAGGTACCAGTTCACACCTAGCAGATTGACTAAAATAACAGCAGGGGAGAGTAATGAATGTTGGAGGGGATGTGGCATAATTGGGACATTAATGCATTGCTGGTGGGGTTGTGAATTTATCTAACTATTCTGGATAGCAATTTGGAAGTATGCCCAGAGTGCTAAAAGACTGCCTGCCCTTTGATCCATACATAGCACTGCTTGGTTTATACCCCAAAGAGATCATAAGGAAAAAGACTTGTACAAAAATATATATAGCCATACTCTTTGTGGTGGCAAAAAATTGGAAAATGAGGGAATGTCCTTTGATTGGGGAATGGCTGAACAAATTGTGGTATCTGTGGGTGATGCAATACTATTTTGCTCAAAAGAATAATAAACTGGAGGAATTCCATGTGAACTGGAATGACCTCTAGGAATTGATGCAGAATGTAATATAGGATTAATAACTTTGCCATGTAGGCCTGGGGCAACCTGTTAGTTGCGTTGGTTGGAATGTTGACAGTGGCATGAGCCATAGAGCAAAGCACCAACTTCCAGTTGAGCCAAGAGTATAAAGCCCTGGGGCAGCTGGGTAGCTCAGTGGAGTGAGAATCAGTCCTAGAGATGGGAGGTCCTAGATTCAAACCCGGCCTCAGCCATTTCCCAGCTATGTGACCCTGGGCAAGTCACTTGACCCCCATTGCCCACCCTTACCACTCTTCCACCTATGAGACAATACACCGAAGTACAAGGGTTTAAAAAAAAAAGAGTATATAAACCCCTGCTTTATAAAGACCCAGGGCTGGGTTCTTTTCTTCCCTGACTTCTCCCCTGATCACTTACTTATCCCTTACCCCCTGGGGCCCAGGTGGAGGGAGTGACAAGGTGGGTATCTTAGGTCTAAAATAGAGTAAGGTTTAAACCAATCCTGAAGAACAACTTACCAATACTATTAGCACAACTAGCAAATCCTTTAGTCAGAGACCATTATTATCCAGTGACCACATCACTCTGATCCAGGGCTGCCTGCCCTGGGTCAGCAGAAGACTATCTAGACAAGACCTATTAGCAATCTTAGTCAGATAAACCTTTCATTCTTAGATCTCAGTACTTCCTAACCCTCTTTCCACTGCCTTGTCCCCTTCACTCGGTTGTTAATAAAACCCTTAGCCTTAACCAGAGAATTCTGTGGTTATTTGCCTACCGTCTAAGGTCAGGCAACTGAAAGGGTTCTGAGCAGTTTCAGCTGGAACAAACTCCATTGCTGAAGGTCAGCAAGTTCAAAACTCACTTCCCGTCAGCCTACCATTCACCAATAGGAAGCTGCTTCTCAGCAGGGAAGGGGCTGGTAATCTACTATCTTAGAGGAGCCTGGTGTCTAGCAGTGAGTGAAAAGAGCAGAACCAGGAGAACATTGTACACAGAGATGGATACACTGTGATAAAATCAAATGTAATGAGCTTCTGTACTAGCAGCAATTCAATGACCTCAGACAATTCTGAGGGATTTATGGAAAAGAATGCTAGCCACTTTCAGAGTAAGAACTATAGGAGTGGAAACTATAGGAGTGGAAACACAGAAGAAAAACAAATGCTTGAACATATGGGCTGATGGGGATATTATTGGGGAGGTAGACACTAAACACTAACTCTAATCCAATAATATGGAATTAGGTCTTAAATAATGATACATGTAAAACCCAGTGGAATTGTGCTACAGGGGGATGGGGGAGTATGGGGGGGAGGGAAAGAACATGAAATATGTAACTATGGGAAAATATTCAAAATAAAATTTTAAATTAAAAAAAAAGAAGCAACAATCTAAAAAAAAGAAAAGAAAGGAAATTATCAAGGACAAAATAGAAATTGAAAGAATCTACCAATCACCTCCTAAATGAGATTACAAAATGATAACTTATAGGAATATTTAGTCAAATTCCAGAACTCCCCAGCCAAGGAAAAAATATTGCAAGCAGCCAAAAAGGAAACAATTCAAATATCATAGAGCCATAGTCAGGATAGCACATTATCTATCAGCTTCTACATTAAAGGATCAGAGGGCCTGTAATATAATATTTCATAAGGTAAAGGAGCTAGTACTTCAATCAAGAATCACTTACCCAAAAAAAGTGAGCATAATCCATCAGGGGAAAAATGGGTGTTCAATGAAATTGGGGATTTTCAAACATTCCTAATGAAAAGGCCAGAGCTGAATGGAAAATTTGACTCTGAAATAGAAGAGTCAAAAAGAAAGCATAAAAAGGTAAAACAGGAAAGAGAAATCAAAAGACATTCAATAAGATTAAATCAGTGATGGGCAACCTTTTGAGCTTAGTGTGTCAAAATTTGTCAAAAAACCAAGCATGACTCAAGTGATGTGTCACTTCAAAAAACCCCATAATTTCAAGATATTCATAGTTTAAATAACAAAAATATATAACTGTATTTAATAAACCAAAATAGTAAATTAATATAGGTGGAATTGTCATCTATAGTGCACAGACTGTCTACACTACCCAACAGCAAATGTTTCATTGGCATGCAGCCCCATTCTTCTCTGTATGCGGCCGAATGCAGCTGCATGTCATCAAACATGGCTACAGGTGTCAGAGCTGACACGCGTGTCATAGGTTTGCCATCACCAGATTAAACTGTGTACATCTCTACATAATAATCTGATTCTTATAGCTTCAAAGAACTTTACCATTATTAGGGCAGTTAGGAGTATACATAGACAGAGGGCAATGGTGTGAGTGGAATATAATGGGATGACATAAAATTAAATTAAATTAAGACTTGAGAATGAAGAATACATTGAAAGAAGGGGAGAAGAGAAAAATAAAATGGACTAAATTATTTCACATAAAGGAGACATGAAAGTACTTTTAACCTGGAGGGAAAGATGGAGCGGGG
>NC_058135.1:17349880-17387469 GCF_016433145.1 Gracilinanus agilis | reverse complement strand
GTGGGGTAAGGCAAGCACATGAACCTTATTCTCATTAGAATTGTTTCAATGAGGGAAGAACATACACAATCAATTGGGTATAGAGAAAACTATCTTACCCTTCAGGAAAGTAGAAGTGGACAGGGATAAGAAAAATGGGACTGGGACTGACAGAAAAGGGGACAAATTGGGGTAGGTGGAGGTCAGAACCTAAACAGGGAAAAATAGGAAGGAGAGTAATACACAGTAATCATAATGTTGTAAAAATTTGTATAAGTCTCTCTAATAAAGGCTTCACTTCTCAAATACATAGAGAAATGAATCAAATATATAAGAATACACATCATTCCCCAATTGAAAAATGGTCAAAGAATAGAAACAGTTCTCAACAAAGTAATTAAAATTCTATAGTCATGGAAAAAGTGCTCTAAATCACTATTAATTAGAAAAATTCAAATTCAAACAACTGAGGTAACAATGAACACCGATCAGATTGGCTATTAGAAAAGAAAAAAGTGCCAAAACTTGGAAACGATATGGGAAATTTGAAACATTAATGTCCTGTTGGGGAAATTCTGAACTGATTCAACCATTCTGGAGAGTAACTCAGACCTATGACTATAAGAGTGCTACCCTTTGACCCAGCAATACCATGACTAGAATTTTTATCCCAAAGAGATAAAAACAAAAAGGAGGCACAAAAAATACTGAAGAAAATAACAGCTTAAAAATAGAATAGGACAAATTGATAAAAGAGGAGCAAAAATCCACTGAGGAGAATTCCTTAAAAGGTAGAACTGAACAACTGGAAAAAAAGAGAATAAAATATTCATTAAGGAAAAGAATTCTACAAAGTAGAATTGGCCAAATAGAAAAGGAAATACAAAGCTAATGACTTAATGAGACATCAAAAAACAACCAAAGTCATAAGAATGAAAAATTTAAAAAAATTTTAAAATTTCTTTGGAAAAACAACTTACATGAAAAATAAATCAGGAGATATAATCTAAGAATTATTGGAATACCTAAAAATCATGATAAAAAAGAACTTAGACACCATCTTTCAGGAAATTATCATGATATTCTAGAACCAATGGGTAAATTAAAAATTGAAAGAATTCACTGATCACTTCCTGAAAGAGATGCCAAAGGGATAATGCCCAGGAATATTATAGCCAAATTCCAGAATCCTCAGGCCAAGGAGAGAATATTGCAAACAGCCAAAAAGAAACAATTCAAATATCATGGAGCCACAGTCAGAATAGCATAAGATTTAGGAGCTTCTACATTAATGTATCTGAGGGCCTAGAATATGATATTTCAGAAGGCAAAAGAACTAGAACTTTCACCAAGAATCACTTACCCAGTAAAAGTGAGCATAATCTATCAGGGTAAAAAATGGGTATTAAATGAAATAGAGGACTTTCAAACATTCCTGATGAAGAGACCAGACCTGAAGAGAAAATTTGATTCATAAATACAAAACTCAAGGGAGGCATAAAATGGTAAACAGGAAAGAGAAATCAAAAGACATTCAGTAAGGTTTTACCTACATTCAGTAAGGTTTTTACCTACAAGATGATTCTTGTAACTCCAAAGGAATGTATTGTTCTTAGGGTGATTAGATGTAGCATACATAGACAGAGGGCAAAGGTGTGTGTTGAATATTATGAGATGATATCTAAAAAAATAAATTTTTTTATTTATATATAATTTATATATGTGAATATAATTTATATATACAATTAAATCAAGGGATGAGAAGAATGCATTGGGAAGGGAGAAATAGCATACAGTAAATTATCTCACATAAAAAGGCATGAACACTTTTATAGTGGAAGGAAAGATGAGGGTGTGGTGGAAGGAGGGAAGCACTTGAATTACTCTACTTACCCAGTTATCTTTCCTGTAGGCTTCATAACACATTAAATGAGAAAGGTCACCTATAAAGCACTAGAGTTTTCATCAGGAAGATACATTAGAGATCATCCAACCCAAAACTCTAATGTATAGAGAAATATAGACTTTGTTAGATTAAATGACTTACCTAAAGAGGCCAAAGTAAAGATTTTCATATATTGATATTATATTTCTAAAACCAATGGTCTTCCCATTTCACTCTGCCAGATTTGTTGACCTCAAATACCATCATTAATAGGATGTCACTAAGTATCCCACTATCAATTTTATTACTTGAAAAAAGTAGAAATTTTTATTATAGTGAAAGATTTTCTGAAAATTAATTACATTACATAATTATCTACAAAGTCATTTGGTCCTCCTAGGAAAAGGTAACAAGTGATTCATTTTTTGTTATTATTATGCTATGGCAGCAAATTGGGGTTGAGGATCCCAAACTTCCCAAACACATGGTGCTGTTGCATCATTAACTTAAGAAGTTGGTTGAATGTTAATGGAATTTGGGGGTGCTTAGGAAACACTTAGGAACCATAAGTATCTCTTCTACAAGAATGTTTTTATACTGTTATTTCTCATTTTAGAAATGAAAATACCCTCGGGAAAGTAGATAGGAAAAATTATTCTCATAATCATGTTCATCAACAGATATTAATCCATTAAGGATAAGAAAAGGGATGTTGGGTGACTGAGCCTGTCATTTGGCAGTATTCTCCACACCTCCTTTCCTCGGTCCATGGATTCTTTTCAGCATTCTATTTCAGAGCATTTCTAAAATGAATGTCACACAATTCATTTGAATAGATATAGCTCCAAAGTTTCCACAATGATAATATTTTCTGTCCTACCTTTTACATAATAATGATGGGCACCCTTATTTTGGTTCCTTCTTACATAATCCTGGAGATTACCCTTATCAGGCTGACATTTTTAGAGCAAATGTTTAGAGCAAAATGTTCCTTTGAGATGTTTTCCTTGCACTAGGTTCTTAGGCTATTGTAAGCCTTGATATGGGAAAATATGTTGTTCTGCAAGTATTATAGGAGAAATATAGATGTATGGGAAGGCATCTGTGAGTTCTTTCCCTATCTCAAGTGGTGATGAGGTTATAATATGGTCACAAAAAGGCAAATTAACTAAAATTGTAGCTATGTTAAGCAATCTCTTTAGAGGATCTGATCCAGTCCCTTGAGCAAATCAGAATGGACAACAGGATAATCTGGACAGAAAAGTGGCCACACCTTTGTGGAACATTAAAAGTCTAAGTTGTTAGTTCTTCAGGGATTTAGGGCCAAGAGCCAATAATGGAGAAAAAGGAGAATTCCTAGGGAAGGAGGAAGGATTTTCTCTCCCTGCCTCTCTCCCAAAGGCCAATTAAAAAATCTTTAAAAAGTTAAGCCTCTGTGAAATATAGAATAGCTAAAGTTGGTCCCCTCCAAAAGAAAGATGAGTTGACACTTTGCCAAGCTACTTTACAGAGGTGTGGAACATGGCTTATATCATGGGAGGTATCATATTCTTCATCACACATCTCAAACTGGATGTCCAGGGGACACCTTAAACTCAATAGTTCCCAACCAGAACTTCATCTTTCCCCTCAACTCCCTTCCTTCCTGCCTTCCATTATTATAGTGGACAGCAACACCATTCTCCCAGTCCCTCAGGCTTGCAAACCAGGATTCATGCTGGACTCTTTACTATCTATCACCCTCATATCTAATATGGTGCCAAGGGCTATCAATTTCATCTTGGCAGCATCTTTTGGATACGACACCTTCTTTTCTCTGATACTGTTCCACCTTTGTGTAGGCTAGTGATGGCAAACTTTTTAGAGATGGAATACTGGGCCTTACCCTGACCCACCCCACCCCCAGACCAAGTGCCATGTCTGCCCTCCTCCCAGAAATCATGCACCATGCCCCTCCCCTCCATTGAGGGCCACGTGTACCCAGCACCTCACCCCTTACCACCCATAGGGGAGGGAGGAAACACTTCCATTGGGCTGCTGAGCAGAGGGGCAGGGATGTGAAACAATGTCCTCAGATGCAGTGGAGAGGGGGAGGGGAGCAGCTTCACTCAAGACCCTCTGACTCCCTAGTAATGAACTGGGGTGGGGGTGGAACATGCCCACAGAAAGCACTCTGTGTGCCATATTTGGAACCTGGGCCATAGGTTTCCCATCACTGGTATAGGCCCTCATCATCTCATCCCTGGATTATTCTAATGGCCTAGTCTCCAGGTCTCCAGACCCTCCTTGTCTCAGCTCCAGGCATTATCTCTGGCTATCTCCTATGCTAGAAATGTTCTTCTTCCTCTGCTGACTATAGGTTTCTTCCCATATACCAAGCTCCAGTTTCTGGAAAGAGATCAACCATTTCTAGAGTTTGTTGTAGTATGCTAAAGAATAATTCCCATATCCACAATGCTTCAAGTTTCAGTGTGGGAAGTGAGGGCATTTTCTTGATATTTGTGGGCTCAAGTCTGAATCCTTTCTATCTCTATTGTGTACATAGATACTTTTCTGTGTTTAACATATTTTGAGTTTGAGTTTGAGTGCTTATAGAGTAAATTTTGGCTCCATTTTAAAGCAAAACTGGCCATTTCCTGAAAGTCCCAGTGTTTCTTTAGTAGAAGGGTAAGTAAAGGATATTTCACGAGTGGCATGTCCAGAATTATACATGGGCATACGTCAGGAGGAACACTTCACCACTGACTATTAAATTTATTAAAAATAGTTAGAATCAATTCACCAAATATTTATTAAGCTGATTTCTGTGCAGGGCACATTGATGTGTACTAGAGAATATGTCATTTCAATAAACAACTTGTAAGCTCTAATAAGAACACACATGTAAAGAGCCACATATTACACAATTATGTTGTTCATTTCTTTGAGTCATGTCTAACTCTTCATGACCTCATTTGAGGTTTACTTGTAAAAAGGTACTGGAGTATTTTGCCATTTCCTTTTACAGCTCATTTTACAGATGTGGGGACTGAGGAAAACAGGGTTAAATGATTTTCACAGTGTTCCAAGGCTAATAAGTATCTGAGAACAAATTTGAACTCAGGTCTTCTTGACTCCAGGTCCATAACACACAATATTGAATGATAAAAGTGTGTTAGGTATGTGAGAGTTTGAGAAGGAAGATTTCCAATAATTGGGAGAAGGAAAGGAATAGGAAAATGTCTGGCCACAGGAAAGGAAAAGTTCTGAAAAAATGCAGACAAAGCAATCTATGCCTCCTGAGAGGAAAGCTTATACCTGTAATAGTTAAAATTAAATTATGAGTTATAAAATTGTTGTGGTCACCATTTATAAAAATTAACTCAAGTCATGAGACTGTTAGTAGCTTTAGTACCTTTATTACAGCAAGGTAGAAATAGTAAAGGGGGAAATGTAGGAAGGAGGTAGAAAATATTGCCTAGTTAAATGCTCTAAGTCCGAATCTGAGTGTCTCCAGCCAAGCATTTCACCAACGTAGGAATCCAAATCCAAAAGTCTACCAGAATCCAAAGTCCGAATTAGGAAACTGAAATCAGAAGACGAAGCCAAAATGAGAATCTCAAATGGGAATTCCTGACTTTTTGTTGGATCTCACCTTATAAGCCCCTTTCTCCACCAAACAGTTCTCTCATGTCACATCTCAGGAACCAATCATAGTTCCTTAATTTGTCTAGCACTGCCCAATGGGCAGTGCTTGTGGGATCCTTTTCCTGTCTTTGAGGGTGTGAACTTCCTTCTCTAGTAAAAGATTCTTCAAGTGCCTGACTAAGTGTGAAAGGAGGGGCACTCCAAGGTCTTGATTAAGTTAAAATAAACAAAGGGAGTTAAAAATGCCCTTTCACATACCTCATCAGGCAATCTAGGAAGACTTCTTGGGATAAATAACATTGGAGCTTTACTTTATAGAATAGGAGGGGAATTATGGATATTTCTGTTTTATAAAACCCCAAACTTATACTTGTCCCTGATAATCTGTCTTCTTTAAACCCCCAGATTGAACAATAAATCCCTCAAGCACCCCAAGACACCTTAAAGAGGATTAGCAGATATAAGCAAATCTTACATATGCTTTTTTTCTTAGTTTCTCCTTTTGTATCTATGCTGCACCCAGCTATCCTGCCCTCTATCTGTTGCATGTAGGTCTCTCTTGGCTAGTGTATCATTTCCCAAGTGGTTGGCAGGGCTTATGTCCCTTTCCTCTCTCAAAATCTATATAAGCACATAGAATTCTGTAGTTTATTTGAAGTCCTAGTTTTGAGGGTCTTCCCAGGTTAATCTTACTACCTCAATTAAAAACCCTTATAACTACTTTGGAAGTTCTGTGTGTTGTTTTTGTCAGGTTGACACTGACATAGGGAATATTGTCAGCAAAGACCTAGAGAGGGGAGACTCCTAGATATACATAGGGAATGGATCATTATAGCTGCCAATTTGGTTTTGTTTTATAGATTCTTACTGCCTTGTGAAGTTATTTGCTTCTAGTTTTTGGATTCTAGTTTTTAAAGACTGAATTTCATCCCTGGATTATTCATCCCTGCTCATCCTTCTCCTTCTGGTCTGGTTTTCTTTGTAGGTCATCTTTTGCCTTCTTTGCCTCATTTTCAAGGTGGTTGATTTTGGCTTTCAAGACACTATTTTCTTGTTTTAGTTAATGTATTTCCTATTTCCAATTGTCTTCAGCCTCTCTCAATTGTTTTTAATTGTATTTTGAGTTCTTCCAAAGCCTGTGTCCAAATGACTGGAGTTTCTGTGTTTTTTCTTGGTGTCCCTTGGTCCTCCTCTGTTCCATTTGCTCTTTGTTCATCAACTGGATAGAAGTTGTCGACTGTGATTTCTTTTTTTCTTTTTCTGTTGTTTACTCATATTTTTTCCTTCTTTCCCCCATGTAATTGGCTGTAATCTTGCTCCTCTGATTATTTGCTGTATCTATGGGTGTATAGGTGCTTGCAGCTACTTTCAGCACATTCTATGGGAAAGGGGTGTTGGAGCTTCCCTGCCCTCTGAAGACTTCTTATCTGCCTTATTGATGAGATTAATCCAGGGCAGAGTTGATCTGCAGAGCTAGATAAACCTTGTTGGGGGTGGGGGGGCTGCCCTCTCTGCACTTTTCCTCCAATTGCCTCCCTACCATCTGTGTCCAATGCCTTGAGCCTGGCACTCCCTCCAGACTAGCACCCTTGCCTGCCCAAAGATTCCAGGAACTGCTGGAGATTCAGCACAGTGGGTAGGGGAGGAGCCTGGGATCTTCCTTCTTTTCCCTCCAACCTGGCAGTTTAAGAATTCAGGCTTTTTTGGGGGGTGTATATTTTAAGTTGGGCCCAGCAGGAGGAACCCCCAGCTCTGTCCTGTTGTTAGATATGGTTTTCTGTCCCCTTGAAGCACTTTATTTTTAATTGGTGTAGAAGGACTTTCAGAGGTATGGAGTTTTGCTACATCTAAGCCACCATCTTCCCAGAATCCCCTCATAGCTGCCAATTTGGTTAGAGGACAGAGTATGAGAAAGGAGTATATGGAGAGGGCTAGATAGAAAGGGAAGGGAAGTCAGTGCCAGATTGTGTGGTGGCAGAGGAGTTTCATCTTCACTACAGAGTTTCTGAAGAATTGTGAAAAGAGTTGTTAAATAACCAAATTGATATCCACAGGAGGCAAGGCTCAACCTTGAAAGGAAGGTGTGGTTGGGAGGGAATAAAGACAAATATCCTGCTAATGCATGTTTGAGTGTTTTTCCAATAATCTTTAGAATTTCTTAAATATCCTAAGAATCTTTTTGTTCCTCAAAAATAATTCCTCATTGCCCATTTTGAGTAGTCTTGTGGATTGCTTACAGTGGTGTTAACTACTCTAACACACTCAAAGATGAATGAGATAGAGGAAGCTTCTATTTATTTGCCATCCTTTTCTTAGCAGTAAGAGTTTTCAGGAGCAACTGTACCCTCAGAAACTGTGTGTTATTGGAAATTTTGGGGTCTTTGAACTACATTTCCTATGAGCCCACTGGATTCCTGTCGCTGTGCACTGATGTAGACAGGGGGATAAAATTGAGAGGCTGGCATTACTGGCTTTTTTTCTTTTCTATGGTGGCATGGTGGAGCAGGGAACAGTGGGCTATTTGAACAGCCTAAGCTAGCATAGCACGTGGGTTTATTTTCTAGTGATTACTAATAAATCTTACAAAACCATTATATTTTTAAAGTTACTATTATACATTAATTTTATGTTTTATAATGATGGTGACCCAAAGTTGGAGAAAGAATTCTCAATTTTTTAAGATAGCCTTGATAAATAAATAGCTCCAAGTCACTTGTTTCTGCTGCTTCTGTTCCTGATCCTCCAACTGCCAGCTGATCAGCCCACCCCTCCCTGGAAGGGGAGCTCCTGCAGCTGTCGCTCCCAATCCCAGATGGTGCCTGGAGATCCTTACTATGCCTGGAGCTGCTGCTGCTACTGATTGGAGCCAATCTTCAGAGGCTTGGAAAGTATAAATCTCTCCTTTTTATTGGGAACAGTGGAGTTCTTACTTGCTGCTCACTGCTTGCCTTGGAAGCCCAAGTATGTTTCTCTTAGGCAATAATTAGCCTCCTAAAGGGCTTTTACCTGAGGAGAGCTTCTAACTGTAACTCCCTATCCACATGGCATTCTATCCCAAAGGGGAAGGGGAAGGGGAAGGGGAAGGGGAAGGGGAAGGAAGGTTACTTTAAAAACAGGAAATAGAATGGCAAGCATAGCCTGCTCTATTTCAAACAGATCCTAGTTGTGGGATGTTTTTACTTCCAACTATTCCTGGGTACACTTGTCCTTGCAATTATCTTGCCTGAGATTCAGGGGAGAAATTCATCTCCCTATGCCCCCTGGCCATTTGGGTTTGCCCAGACTATGTTCAATGTGGAATTCTCCTTCACTAAGGGAGATCCCAGAGCTCTGATAAAAGAAACCTGAATGGATAGAGAAAGAACTTCAAAAGAGTCTGGAGTGAAATTAATAAACCTTTTCAGACTCCACTGTTTTTTGAAAGTCTCAGTATCATATTGTACTTTACTGATTGATTGCTTTGATTTAATTTTATGTTTTATAATGATGGTGACTCAAAGTTGGAGAAAGAATTTTGCCATTTTAAGTTCATATATTAATCTGATCAATATCTTTCTGTTACACTGAATCATTTTAAGCTACTGTGTTTTTGGTTATTAGATAAATTATATTACATGATTTCATTTGTATCTCCCCATGATTGTACTAGAGCAAATATCATTATTGAAGTTTATTATCAACTTACACAAACCCCTTAATGAGATCACATATTGCCTTAACAGGTTGTTTTTGCCTTTGTTGATTGTCATATGATAATGAATGGACTTCTTCAAACTGATTACAACCTATATTAACAACCTTTAGAGAAATTAATGAGCTAAATATCTCAATTGTTTTTCTTTAATTTAAACATTTATTAATATTCATTTTTAACATGGTTACATGATTCATGCTCCTACTTTCCCCTTCACCCCCCGCACTTCCCCCACCCATGGAAGATACACATTTCCACTGGTTTTGTCATGTGTCCTTGATCAAGACCTATTTACAAATTGTTGGTGGTTGCATTGGTGTGGTAGTTTCGAGTCCACATCCTTAATCATGTCCACCCCGACCCATGCGTTCAAGCAGTTGTTTTTCTTATATGTTTCCTCTCCTGCAGTTCTTCCTCTGAATGTAGGTAGCGTTCTTTACCATAAGTCCCTCAGAGCTGTCCTGGGTCATTGCATTGCTGCTAGTACAGAAGTCCATTACATTCGATTTTACCATAGTATATCAGTCTCTGTGTACAATGTTCTTCTGGCTCTGCTCCTTTCGCTCTGCATCAGTTCCCGGAGGTCTCTCCAGTTCGCCTGGAACTCCTCCAGTTTATTATTCCTTTTAGCACAATAGTATTCCATCACCCGCATATACCACAGTTTGTTCAGCCATTCCCCAATTGAAGGACATACCCTCCTTTTCCAGTTTTTAGCCACCACAAAAAGTGCAGCTATAAATATTTTCATGCAAGTCTGCTTATCTATCTTCTCTTTGGGGTACAAACACAACAATGATATGGCTGGATCAAAGGGCAGGCATTCTTTTATAGCCCTTTGAGCATACTTCCAAATTGCCAGCCAGAATGGCTAGATCAGTTCACAGCTCCACCAGCAATGCATTAATGTCCCAATTTTGCCACATCCCCTCCAGCATTCATTACTCTCCCCTTCTTTCATTTTAGCCAATCTGCTAGGTGTGAGGTGATACCTCAGAGTTGTTTTGATTTGCATTTCTCTAATTATTAGAGATTTAGAACACTTTCTCATGTGCTTATTGATACTTTTGATTTCTTTACCTGAAAATTGCCTATTCATGTCCATTACCCATTTATCGATTGGGGAATGGCTTGATTTTTTATACAATTGCTTTAACTCCTTGTATATTTGAGTAATTAGACCCCTGTCAGAGTTTTTCGTTATAAAGATTTTTTCCCAATCTGTTGTTTCCCTTCTGATTTTGACTACATTGTTTTTGTTTGTACAGAAGCTTTTTAGTTTAATATAATCAAAACCATTTAATTTACATTTCGTAATTTTCTCTAAGGGGCAGCTGGGTGGCTCAGTGGATTGAGAGCCAGGCCTAGAGACTGGAGGTCCTAGGTTCAAGTCCGGCCTCGGACACTTCCAGCTGTGTGACCTTGGGCAAGTCACTTGACCCCTATTGCCCACCCTTACCACTCCTGGGCTAAGGATGGTCCCTAGCCCGGATGAAAAAGGAGGAGGGTTGGGCATGGGGCTAGCAACCCCACCCTGTAAAAACTACATCTGCTAAAGAAACTGCAACCTAAAGTAGGGGCAGCTGGGCTAGCTCAGTGGATTGAGAGCCAGGCCTAGAGACGAAAGGTCCTAAAGTAGGGGCAGCTGGGCTAGCTCAGTGGATTGAGAGCCAGGCCTAGAGACGCAAGGTCCTAGGTTCAAATCCGGGCTCAGACACTTCCCAGCTGGGTGACCCTGAGCGACCCATTGCCTACTGGTTGTGGCCCTATGCTCCTAGAATGGAGTCCCAGGATTAAAAAAAAATTTCTCTAACTCTTGCTCGGTTTTAAAGTATTTCCTTTCCCAGAGATCTGACAAGTATACTATTCTGTGTTCACTTAACTTATTTATTGTTTCCCTCTTTATATTCAAGTCATTCACCCATTCTGAATTTATCTTGGTGTAGGGTGTGAGATGTTGATATAAACCTAATCTCTCCCATATTGTTCTCCACATTTCCCAACAGTTTTTGTCAAATAGTGGATTTTTGTCCCAAAAGTTAGGCTCTTTGGGTTTATCATACACTGTCTTGCTGATGTCACTTACCCCAAGTCTATTCCATTGATCCTCCTCTCTATCTCTTAGCCAGTACAATATTGTTTTGATGAGTGCTGCTTTATAGTATAGTTTAATATCTGGTACTGCTAGGCCCCCTTCCTTCACATTTTTTTTCATTATTTCCCTTGATATTCTTGATCTTTTGTTATTCCAAATGAAATTTGTAATAGTTTTTTCTAATTCAGTAAAGAAGTTTTTTGGTAGTTTGATAGGTATGGCTCTAAATAGGTAAATTAATTTGGGTAGAATTGTCATTTTTATTATGTTAGCTTGTGCTACCCATGAGCAATCAGTGGCTTTCCAATTGTTTAGATCCAGTTTTATTTGTTTGGAAAGTGTTTTGTAGTTGTTTTCATATAATTGCTGTGTTTGTTTTGGTAGATAGATTCCTAAGTATTTTATATTGTCTAGGGTGATTTTAAATGGTGTTTCTCTTTCTACCGTCCCATACCAAAGGGAGCAAGTTGCCCAACAGGCTTAGTTACCCTGTAATGGGTTATAATTTCATCCATGAGGTGTGAAGGATTTTCCCTGTGAAGTCTAGTTTTATATTTGTAATTCTTCATCTTCCTCTAGACCCAAAAAGTTTTTCATCAACTTTGTATTTTTTCTGGGCTCCCCTGCCACATTTGAATGATGGCACTCATAGATTTTTGTTAAAAAATATCTCAGTTAAAGTTGAAAGATTTGCTACATCTGTAGAATTTGTGACAAGTATCCATCAGTTCATAGGTTTTTAAATATCACACAGCAAGTGGCTATATAGAAACTTATGTGAGCCCTATATAATAATGGGTTTGTTTGCTATTGTCATTAAAGGTATTATTATAATTTTGGGGAATTTTGATACTTCTTTGGATGTGAATTACCTGTTTGTTATGCTACTGTTTTGTAAAAGTTTGAGAAAAATCATTTGCACTCACAGTAGTTCACAGCCAAGTTTTAAAAATAAATGGATCTCATTTTTGGTGAGAAACTTTGTGTTCTAAAATTCCTTGGCTGACACAGTGTGTCACTGATTCTAAGCTACATATTTTTGATTTTTAAAACATTCTTTTTATTATTCTTTTCCCTTGTATGTGCAATATAGTTTTGAGTTTCTTTTTTCTTTCATTTTTGTACTTGAACACATTATCAATATTAATCTTTTTTTTGATTTTGCAGTAATATGTTTAATAAAAATATGTATTTGCTATAATATTAATGCATACTCAAAAGCTTTAGACTATGGAAATCTGCCATTTATTGATAAACGTTATGGGACTATGATTAATGATTGTGTCTAATTCCAGGAAAAGGGAACAAAAGAGCCACTATACAGTGCAAAGAACCACAAGGTCAAGGAGACCAACCAATCCCAATGGGATTGATGAGAATCTGCATAGTGACTAGGAGCACAAGGTCAAAAAAGACCAAACCAATCCAGGTTGGATTGAGGAATTTCTACACCAATATGGAAGGACTTGAACTTGTTTGGGGTTTGAGGTTGTGGCTGTTCTGACATATGTCAGAGGCTAGTCTTCCCTGTGCCACATCCAAGTCAAGTACCGAGGGTTGGCTATCATCCTGGCTCCCCCTATTCCTGAGAATGAAGGTAATTCAGACCAGGGAATGACACTTCCCTTTCACACAAAAATATAGTCCTTTTTTCTCTCTTAGAGTATGGCAACTTCCTGTAGTCTTGGCTGCCAATGGGTAAGTGTAATATTACTGTATTTTGCCTTACAGACTTGTGGGATAGAAATCACTTTAAATGGGCCCTGATTCAAGGACCTGTTATAAGTTTATTTTTCCTTACATTTTACACATAAGTCTTTGACATTTTATATTTCATTCACAAGTTATATATTTTTTTCTCTTTTATTTGGATTTTTTGACATTATTGGATTTCTTTTGCCAATTGATTCATATACCTCATAACTCAGACATGTATCCTTAGCTGATATGGATGTTTGTCACTATCCTCCTCAGGGGAGAATATGTTATTATTCTTCTCAGGGGGGAATGTATTATTATTGCATAATAAATTCTTTTAAGAGTTATTTCAGGATAAGAAACTTGCTACTTCCCCGAATCCAGAAAGTTAACTGTTTAGAAAAGGCACCATAAAGATGCATGCAGAGACCCTACACTGCATCAAGAAGATCCACAATGAACTTTGGGGTGCAGTTGCTTGCACTGTGTGGGGTTGAATGTATTTATTTTGAATGTTCACTCTTATGCTAAAGGGGACTTCCCCCTAATTGGCTTTTTGTCAACATGCCTAGCAATCATTTGATCATTGGTTTTTGTCTTCTTTTCTTTTTATCCCCAAATTACTGTAATTTAAAAGTTGTTATGTTTACAAGATCCATTGGAGAGACCAGTCTTCCTTGGATCTCAGGGAAAAATGTGTTATTGGAAATTTTGGGGTCTTTGAACTACATTTCCCATGAGCCCATGGGCTTCCTGTCATTACACACTGATGCAGACAGGGGAATAAGATTGAGGGCCAGCTCTCTTTCCTTCTTATGGCAGCATTGTGAAGCAGGGAATGGTGGGCTGTTTTTTTTGTGTGTGTGATTACTAATAAATCTTACAAAACCATAATGTTTTTAAAGTTATTATATATTTATTTTATTTTTTACAACTGTCAGTCAATTTTTCCTGAGTATTTAGTGAGGGAGCATGGGCAGGGTTCACGCCATTCAGGTAAGTGTTTGCATTCATGAAGTTAATGGAATTTCAGAGAGCAGGAAAATGACTCTGTTTGCATGCTTTATTCCCCCACCCCAGAAGTTACCAATAAAAGAGAAATCCTCATATTCTATTTAAAAAAATTCACTTGCTACTTTCAAATCTGATGCCTGGAAGCACAGGCTCACTGCAGGCCCTCCAGCTGGAACTCACCATGAAGATCACCTTAGCCTACTCTCTCCCTCATCATGAGCAGGTGAAGAGAGGCTTCAAATTTTCCAAATGAATCAGGAGCATGCAGCAAAAGCAACAAGATAACTTTTGGTGGTTAAGGATGGAGAGCAGAGAGATCTGCCCCTGTAGCCCAGGGTATGTAGGGAATAACCATTTAAATAGAATTTACCATGTGCCAAGCACTGTGCTAAGTAGTTATTACTTCATTTGATCCCCAGCACAACCCTGAGAAGTAAATGTTATTATGACTGCCATTTTACAGATGAAGAAATCAATGCCAGAGAACATATGACTCAACATGTAGGAAATGACTGAAAGAAAACCTGAACTCAGACCTTCTGAGTGTCACACCAGTATTCTTCCACCAATGGCACACTGTTCAGTCAACAACCAACTCAAAAGGATGCATTATGTAACCATTATGTGCTACTCCCTCTGCCTGCCTAGGCAAAAATGCAGCTAGACAGGAGACATTCAGGGAAGAAACATCATGCCTGTCCAGAGATAGGATTCAGAAGGGAGTTCCATGACCCAGAATCTGCGTGTTCTGCACATCTCATAGATTCTTGGGTGACCTTAACTAGATCTTCATCCTTCGAAAGGCAAAACAAGGGAAATAGCTCTTTGAGGTCAAGAGCTAATTCCTGCTGCCAAAGGCAACCCTGAGGGGCAGGTGCCTAGTAAATCTTAAAATTGATGATAGGGAAAGCCTAGAGAACCTGACATGGTGTGTCAGACACTTGAAAATTTGGGAGGGAGGACATTTAATTTCAGAGAAGGAATAGGGGGAAATCAGGCCTAGAAGGAGGGAAAACTGTGAAAATGAAATTCTGAAGAAATCAAATCATAGTCTTTGAGTTGGCAGTGACCTTGAAGGCCTTCTAGTCTCTACATAAGAAAGAAGCAACTTATTTCTCCAAGGTTTAGGGTTTGAAGGCAGGCTGTAACGTCAGTAAAATGTCAGCAATAAACCATAGAAGCCTCAAAGTCTTTGGGTGGCAGAGGAGGAGCAGAACTGTTGGGTAGAAAGAGACAATAAGGCTGCCTGAGTCCAATGGCATCTGGAGTATTAGATCAGCTTTGTGCAACACAAGATTGGGGAGACACTAATGAGCTGGTGAGGATCCAGAAGAGGGTAACCAGGAAGAGAAAGGGACTTGATGTTACTTCAGCTGAAGAAGGGTTGTAGGAACTGAGCCTGGGGAAGAGAAGGGTCAAGGGTCTGTCTCTAAAGGCTTTTCTTAAGAAAGAGGCCCCAGAGAGTAGAACCAGAAACTACAGAAAGGGAAGTTTAAAGAAAGCAATTTGGGCTTGAGGTCAGGAAAATAAAAACCAATAAAACAAATAAACAAACTTACTCATGATTCCAGTTGTCTAAAAATGTAAAAATGGGGGTAGACAGACAGATAGGCAGTCAAAAAGAGAGAAAGAGAGAGAGAATATATATATATATACATACAATTCTGACTGTTTATCCAAATTGCCTTACCTTTCATATCAGCTGGCTTCCACAGAATGCAACACTCTTTTTTCACCCAATCTTAGATGATGTCTTTTCTGTAATACAACTAGAAGGCTTTTTAAGAGTCTCAAATAAATAGAATCTAAAGTAGAGCATTTTAAGAGAACTATATTCCATCTTTTAAAGGGGAAAAAAATCACAGATAGTGATTTTTTTGAAAGTGCACTATGTGTTGCAAATACCTTCAGGGGATTGCATTTAATCTAGTGAAAAGTAGGTCAACCCTTCCAAGATCAATTCCTAATCAAATGCCCTCTCTGTCCTCTGGTAATATTTATTTCTGGCTCTTTCATTAAGGCTGTCCTAGGCTTCTTGCACAAACAGAACTGACTACCAGCAATGTTAAGCCCTATAACAGATTGCTTTTTTCTTCCAAACTGGAAAGGCTAGAATGAAAACAGAGACAGTAAGCCTTCCTTGTCAATGATGGCCTAGTGACCTGGAGTCCTGGTCCTCAGATTTTCAATTTTACTAATTGCATCTGGAAAATTTTGGTTGGGGGCCAGACCCTCCAAGTTTGAATCCAGGGTGTAAAATTTAAATTAATATCCAATAACTCCAAGTATTATATTTTATAAGATTATTAGTAATCACTTTAAGTAGAAGAAATACAAGAATAAAATAAAAGCCTGAGTAAAGTCATGTGAATAAAATTTTTCTGCCTGGCATTCACCCAACCACCACAGCCACCTTCCTGGGATCAATGAGTGAGAGGGCAGAGCTACATCAAAATATATCCTCCCTAAATACATACGCACATGTGAATACACAAATGGGATGCTGGGATAGAGTGTTCAAGAGAGAAAATTCTAATTAAACAATTCCCCCTGTGATTCCATTGGGGAACAAATGTTTAGAAATCTCCCAGATTTATATGCCTAGGTTCCCCAATGAATCAGTACATATAACCAACTTATATCTCAAAAGATCTTTAACTAGAGGTACATACAATATTGCACTTTCTAAAGAGAAATTACAATAATGTGGGATGAGAGGGAAATAAAAGAGAAAGAGAACAAAACCAATGATTGCTAGGTACATTGACAAAAAGCCAATTAGGGAGCATTCCCCTTTGGCATAAGAGTGTACATTCAAAATAAATGCATTCAACCTCCCACAGTTCAATTTACTACATACCAAAGTTCATTCTGGATCTTTTGATGCAGTGTGTTGTTTCTGCAGGGTTCTTCATGGCATCCTCTCCAAATAGTTCACTTTCTCTATTTGGGGAGGTAGCAAGTTTCCTATCATAAAATTATTCTCAAAAGAACTTAAACTTTGCTTTATAGGAAAACAATACAATCCTCCTGAGGAGGGTGTTAACCAACACTCAGATCACCCCAGGATACATGACTGAGTTATGAGATATATGAATCAATTGTCAAAAGAAAATCAAAAACATAAAAAGACAAACAAAATAAAAGAGGAAAAAAAGTAACTTCTGGATGAAACATAAAATATCAAAGTCTCATGTGTAAAAATTCTAAGTAAGGAAGAATAAACCCATGACAAGCCCTTGAATCAGGGCCTGATTAAAATGATTTATATCCCACAAGCCTGTAGTAGCAATTATTCATTTATCTAATCAGAAGCCAGGACTACAGAAATTTGTCATACTAATAAAGAAAGAAAAGGGACTAGATTTTGAAGCAGAAGGGAAATATCATTCCCTGGTCTGATTTTACCTTTGCTCTCAGAGGTAGGGGAGCCAAAATGGCAGCCAAACTGAGGTACTTTGTAGAAGTCTGGATCTGGCACAAGGGAATACTGTATCTGAGGGTCCTCAAATCCCAAAATAAATTCAAGTCCTCTGTCTTGGAGCAGAATCTCATCAAGCCCACTGGGATTGATCTCCTTGACCTTGTGCTCCAGGGCACTGTGCAGGTTAACTTTGTGCTCCTTGAAACTGTGCAATGGTTCTTTTGTGATCCCTTCTCTGGAATTAGACACAATTATTTATCAAAGTCCCATAATATTTAACAATCACAGGTTTTCATAGTCTAAAGCTTTTGGTACCCATTGACATTAGGACTAATAGACATTAAAAACTTATCCTAGTACAAAATCAAAACATTAATACTGGTAACATGCTTCAAGTACAAAAAATGAGAGAAAAAGAAAACAAGCACTCTATTGCACACACAAGGACAAACAATAATAATTTTTAATAAAAAATATATAATGCACATTTCATGTGACAAAGTGTCAACGAAGCAGAGGCACAACACAAAGGTTTCTCATTCAAAAATGAAATCCATTTCCTTTTTAACTTGACCATGATCCACAGTGTGAGTGCACATTATTTTCACCAAATAGCAGCTTTTTAAAATAGTAATACAGCAGCTAATGCACATTCAAAGAAGTACCAAAATCCCCCAAATCAGAAACGCCCAGTTACTGGCAATAGCAAAAAACAACAACAAAAGCAACAACAACAAAAAAAAACGTTATCATTAGAATTCACATGAGTCTCTGTGGCCACTTGCTGTGTGACATTTTAAAAACCTATGAAGCTCATGGATACTTGTCACAAGTTCTCCAGATCTAGTCAATATTTCTACCTTGGTGAAGATATTTCTAACAAAGTCTATTTTTGCCATCGTTCCAAAATGTGGCAGGAGAAACCAGAAAAAAACCCCAAAACTCTGTACTGCTGATGAAAACCTTTTGGGTCTAAAATGTCACCAAGAATCTAGATGTCTGGTGGAAGGGTAAAGTAAACTGACGAGTTGCAAATATTCAATAAAACCTGTCCAGGAGTAACCAAGCCCCTTGGGAAATCTTCCCTCTTCTGGTATGAGAATGTAACCACAGTAAAAGCATATATTTATACATCCTATCCATTGCAAAGTGGAGGCGAGGAATACAATAGTGAAAATCACTTTGGATGCCTCATCCATTGCATTCTTATAAATACGGAGGTGGGGAATACAACAGTGCTATTGCACTTCACTTCAACTACTAAATGGACCCTTACCTCTTGTTACAAACAACTCAAAGGTAGGTAAATGATCAGTCAGAGTTAGTGGTGCTACTAGATATCTAAAAATCACTTCTGAAGACTCCTTAAAATCAATTGAGATTTTTAGCTCATTAAATTCTCCAAAGGTTGTATACAAGTTGTAACCAGTTTTATGGGGTCCATCCATCATCATCTATGTGACAATTAACAAAGGAAAAAAGGAAAAAAAGGCCATTAAGGCAACATGTAACCTCGATGGATCTGGTCACAAACCCAGCATCCATAAGGACCTATGGTTTTGCCATGGAAAAGGGTTTGTCCAAGTTGTTTATGGACTTTTATAATGGTATTTTCTCCAGTCCAATCATATGGGAAGGGTACAAATAAAGACAACGTAATGGAACAATGCAATGGAACATATAGCTAATGGTCAAAACACAGTAGCTGAAAATGACATAGGGTAACAGAATATTATAAGTAAAATTGATATGTGAACTTAAAAAAAAACAAAATTAAATTTTAAAGCAAACAACCAGCAAATACAATATATGTGACAGAATGTGAGCAATGAATTAAAGAGCTCCAATTCTGATAGCTGTGTTACAGAGACTTCTTCACTATTTGGAGGGGGACAAACCAAAACAGTTAACATTAACAAGGTTATTGTTATTATTAAAGTAAGTCTGAAAAGGCTTAAAATTCTCCTCTAGACTCATTGAGGTTCCTTCTCCTCCTGAGTATCATCATCCATCTAGATTCCTTTGGTCACACCTCTGGGGTTTCCCATACTGGAAGGGATTTTCCACACTGAATACAGTGTGGACAAACCCCATATTGGATGTGTTGCAGAGATTGGGTAGAATTTCCCTTCTTCATCTTGAGATTAGTCAGGATATTTCAGTTGTGTTTTCTTGGGGAGGAATGGATATATTTCAAAGTATCCAATCAGTATAAGCCCTCCCAGGAATGGTAGTAAGAAAAGACATCCTAACAGTGTGAGCTGTGGGAGCTTGGTAATGCTCTCCAGGAACTGGAGCTGTTTTGAGATAGGCAGGAAACTGGGCCATGCTTGCAATTCTACTTCCTGTCCATAGGTGGTGCTACCCTAGCATGTACTGGCTAGGAGTAAAAACCTCACAAGGCTAGTAGATGGAGACATGCCCCAATCAGCCTTTGAATGGAGGGTGGGGTGAAAAGCCCTTAGCCCAAGAATAAATTTAGCAGGAGCAACAAGAAAAGGCAAGAGTTTTCTATTTCAGGCAAAACAAAACACACTGTCTTGCAGGTAAAAAAACCTCAGGAGTTAGCTAAGAGTTTTGGAAGAGTATTCTTCTTTCCCCTCCCCACTAGGGGCAAAAACACCAAGGAGAACAAAAAGGTATTTGAGTATAAAATATAGGCTCCTCCTGATGTTTGGATCAGGAAACTAGAGGCTAATTAAAAAAAAATCTGACTTTAAATCTACTGAGCTACTAGCTTCCCCACTGCTAGGCATTAGGTTCTAGAGGGTGGCACAGGAGACCCCCATATGAGCTAATGCCTCAGTTTCCACCCTCTCAGCCAGGAGCATGAAAGCCCCTAGGGTGAGCTTAAAATTGGCTTGGAAGCTAGAAGCACGGGGGGTATAGGCAGCATGTAAAGGGCTTCTCCTGGTGTGGTGGAGCACAGGATGTGTGCAGTGGTCTAAGAGCTGCCTTAGCTGGAAGCTGGAAGTTCAAGTGGCTACCTCACACATCCCTGGTGCCTCACCATTACACTTGAGACCCACTGTGGGTGGGTGGGTGGGGGGGTTGAGGAGCCAGGAGGCAGGAGGCCAGCTACTCAACTATACACAGTCACCCCAATGAGATTAGCTTCTCACCTTCCTCACAGGGAACTCGGGGAATCAGCAGTGGAGGCAGCAGCAAGGGCACTGGTGGAAGCTGTGGGAGGGATGGGCACAGGCTGAAGCAGTAAGCAGCTCATCATTTTCAGCCAGGAGCCCCAGGCTAAGTTTCACAAGCTCGAGCCATTGGGAGAAGACTCCACTACCTGCTCCCATTGTGGGTAGGTTTCCACCACCAGGAAAACTCCAAAGAGAGTTCCTGAGAAAGGAAAGGCGAAAAGGCCATGGCAGGAGAGGAACATGGTTTTAATCTACTCACTTAGAGAGGAGTAAGGGTCCTAAACTCCAGACTTCATGTTGCCAAAAATGTAAAATTTAAATTAATATCCAATACCTCCAAGTATTATATTTTATAATTTATTAGTAATCACTTGAAGTACAAGAACAAAAGCAAAAGCCTGAGTAAATCCATGTGAGTAAAATTCTCCTGCCTGGCACTCACCCAACCTCCACAGCTGCCTTCCCAGGAGCAGAGAGCAAGAAGGCAGAACTACATCAAAATATATCCTCCCTACCTACGTACGCATGCATGAATATGCAAATGGGATGCTGGGAAAGAGAGTTCAAGACAGAAAATTCTAATTATACAAGGGATAAAAACAAGGCTGAAATTCAGAATGGGTGAATGACTTGAATATAAAGAGGGAAACTATAAACAAGTTAAGTGAACATAAAATAGTTTACTTGTCAGATCTCTGGGAAAGGAAAGATTTTAAAACCAAGCAAGAGTTAGAGAAAATTACAAAATGTAAAATAAATGATTTTGATTATATCAAACTAAAAAGCTTTTGTAGAAACAAAAACAATGTAGCCAAAATCAGAAGGGAAACAACAAATTGGGAAAAAATCTTTATAACAAAAAACTCTGACAGGGATCTAATTACTCAAATATAAAAGCAATTAAACCAATTGTATAAAAAATCGAGCCATTCCCCAATTGATAAATGGGCAAGGGACATGAATAGGCAATTTTCAGGTAAAGAAATCAAAAGTATCAATAAGCACATGAGAAAGTGTTCTAAATCTCTAATAATTAGAGAAATGCAAATCAAAACAACTCTGAGGGATCACCTCACACCTAGCAGATTGGCTAAAATGAAAGAAGGGGAGAGTAATGAATGTTGGAGGGGATGTGGCAAAACTGGGACATTAATGCATTGCTGGTGGAGTTGTGAACTGATCCAACCATTCTGGCTGGCAATTTGGAACTATGCTCAAAGGGCTATAAAAGAATGCCTGCCCTTTGATCCAGCCATACCATTGTTGGGTTTGTACCCCAAAGAGATCATAGATAAACAGACTTGTACAAAAATATTTATAGCTGTGCTTTTTGTGGTGGCAAAAATCTGGAAAATGAGGGTATGTCTTTCAATTGGGGAATGGCTAAACAAATTGTGGTATATGCTGGTGATGGAATACTATTGTGCTCAAAGGGATAATAAACTGGAGGAATTCCATGTGAACTGGAAAGACCTCCAGGAATTGATGCAGAGTGAAAGGAGCAGAGCCAGAAGAACATTGTACACAGAGACCAATACACTGTGGTAAAACCGAATGTAATGGACTTCTGTACTAGCAGCAATGCAATGACCCAGGACAATTCTGAGGGATTTATGGAAAAGAACACTACCCACATTCAGAGGAAGAACTACAGGAGTGGAAACAAGAAAAATAACTGCTTGAACACATGGGCTGAGGCGGACATGATTGGGGATGTAGACTCGAAACTACCACACCAAGGCAACTATCAACATTTGGAAATAGGTCTCGATCAATGACACATGTTAAAACAAGTGTAAATACACATCAGCCATGGTAGGGGGAGTTCAGGGGGTGAAGGGGAAAGTAAGAGCATGAATTATGTAACCATGTTAACTTTTCTAAAAAACAAATATTAATAAATGTTTTTAAAAAAACAAGGCTGTATGAAGACAAGGCTGGAACTTTTTAGAAGTTACTGGAATGGGTTTATTATTCCCATTTTACAGATGAGAAAACCAAGGCAAATATAGTTCAATTGATCAGGAAAGGATACTAATTATACTGCATGGAACTGATCCTGCTTCCTTCAGGCTAGGTATGCATAAAAGACCCATGAGCAGAGGCAGTTGGGTAGCTCAGTGGATTGAGAAACCGGCCTAGAGACGGGAGGTCCTAGGTTCAAATCTGACCTCAGACACTTCCCAGCTGTGTGACCCTGGGCAAGTCACTTGACCTCCATTGCCTACCCTTACCACTGTTCTGCCTTGGAACCATTACATAGTGATTCTAAGGTGGAAGGTAAGGGTTTAAAAAAAAAAGACCCATGAGCCACAGAGAGGCATATGGATTCAACTGGGTTGCTTCAGTGACCACCTCTGCACCAATAATCAACATGGCCAGAACAATCAACAATGGGCTGCTCTGAATGGCAGAATTTCTGAGATGGAAGAGATTCTAGTGACTACCTCAGTGAATGGGAATTCCATCTACATTGAGCAAGTCTTTAATAAGCAAGTCCTCCAGCTTCTGCTAGATGTAATGCAGGATTGCTGGAAGAATCTCTTGCACTTGCAAATCCACCTGAGGCAATCCTGGCAATTGGGGGGAATAGAATGTTGACCCAGCCAGAGTTCTGGTCTAACAGGCAAAACCGTTGGAGCCTAGGACTATAAATATCCCTGGAGCACCAACTGAAGGGCTTTTGGCTTTTGCTTTTGGGCTTTGGCCTTTGGCCTGATTTCCCTTGACCTCTCCCTTGACATCCTGCTTCCCCTGCATCTCTCCATTGGGTCCTGGGAGGAAGGAATTTGGGGGGGGGCGGGTGGAGATCGTGGGAACTAGCTTCTATAGGCAAGCAGGGACAATCTTAAACCAAGCCATCAACTCCTTAGGTAATCTGCTAGACCTTGTTACATCAGGGCAGGGAAATCCATTCCTGGCTGAGAGCTGGCTCCCTCAGCCTGACTTCTACCTCCTGTGACCCTTCCCCATCACTGGCTTCAACCTTAGCAATTAGTTAACAGACCTTACCCTCTTCCCTCATCTTACCCTTGGCTTTAATAAACCCCTTTGGCCTTTATTTAAAGAGCTTCTGGTGATTCATTAGACCAACAATTAGGGCAAAGGCTGAAGAGGGAAAGAATAACTTTCCTTTATTTCTTGAGGGCTAAACCAGGCATCCACCTTGGTCAGGAAGTGAACCAGCTTTCACTTCCTGGGGCTTGAAGTTTCTCTCCAGAAGAGAGGAGCCTTTTACTCCTCCCCTCAAGGGAGCCTAGTAGCAACAAGGGAGACTGAATAAAACCTTTCAGCCAGACCCACACAATCTCTGGCTGACCCAAATTATCCTGTTCCTAAAGATAGCCTCCCTGCCTAAAAGACCCAATTGAGACCACCCAGTGCCCCTCAAATACTAGTCAAATATTAGCCTCTTTAGCAGCATTCATATTTCCTTCATATTCCTATATTACATAGAAGATGCCCAGGGATGGGGAATTCTATCTGATGAGCTATCTGTTCTACTTTTTGACAACTCCAGTTGTTGTAGATTATGATTTGTTTTTCTTTCCCCATATATTGAGCCTAAATCTTTCTTTCTATGGCTTATAGTCATTGTTCCACTCATTCCATCTCCAGATATCAACCTTGCCCTAGAGCCAGAGAATGTCCACAGGGAATCCATTAGCCAGTCACTTCCTTCTGTGCCCTTTCCTCTCCATAGAACAGTAGCAGGAGGGCAGCAAACAGGAAGGGGATCACTCACTGTACTGAACTGAAATGACAAAGGCATATAGAATACTCGTTAAGGAAATGGGCTGGCTAGAGAGTAACATCTGGAAGAAGTGGAAGAGGATGGTTCTTTTAATTTTATTTTATTCCCTGTGTGTACAATTCACATTTACATAATGTTCTCTGGTTTACAAAATGTGTTTATTCCAACAACCCTATAAGGAGGTATTATTATACCCATACGACAGATAAGAAAACCAAGATTCAGAAAAGCTGAGAAAGTTTCCCAATTTTATTTACAGCAGGTTAGAGGCAGAGAATGTACAAGCACTTGAGTCCCCTCACTCCAAATCTAGTATTTTATCCACTAATCCAGGGTTTCTCAAATGTTTTGGTCTTAGGACCCTTTTATACTCTTAAAAATTATGGAGAACTAGGGCACCTAGGCCTGGAGTTGGGAGGATATGGGTCCAAATCTGGCCTCAGATACATCCTAGCTATGTGATCCCTGGTCAAGTCACTTGTCCAAATACCTAGCCTTTATTGCTCTTCTGCCTTGGATGGATACTAAGAAAGAAAGTAAAGTTTTAAAATATATATAATGGAAGACCATACCTCTCTCCAAAAGAGTATTTGTCCTTTTGGTTATATCTTTCAATATTTACCAATAAAACATCTTAGCATTATTTTGAAAAGAGTCTGGACCTCACAGACCTCCCCCCACAGAAGGGTCTTAGTTACTGTCCCCACACCCACCACCCCCATACCACCTGTATATCAGGATCACACTTTCAGAACTCTGGCACTAGATCATTGCTCACTACAACTGTGGAGGAAGAAAGATCTCTTAGTTAAAGAAAGCCATGTCTTCTTTGGGCATTTTCTTTGCAGCTTTCCTTCTACCTAAAGACTAGTTCGCAGGAAATAGCAGTGCTTCCCAATAAAGAACAATTCATTGTGCTTATTTTTAAACCTCATTCACAAACTTGCCACTTTGGCAATATTATATTCAGATTTGCAACACTCTTTCTTCAAATTTCTTAGGCCAAAAATGAACAATATGAAAAATGAATTTTTGCAATTAGAAGAAAAGAATTCTAAGCATCGCAATGCATTAATATGAGAGCTATGTGTTTTCTCTTAGGGTAGATTTACTTTAATAGTCTTTGCAGAATGTTTAGCAGGGTTCTATTATTATAAACAATAATCTGCCTTAAATTGACTTTAAGAAATGCACCCAAATTATATGAATGTGCTCTTAATTAATGGTACTTGATATAGAATCATTAGCTAATGTTGATAGTATATTATAATTTATGAAAATAGCACCAATCCAAAGAATTACAGTTTAGCTTCATATTGGGGTTATTAATATGTATAAGGGAAATGTTTGTAAATATTGCTACATTATCAGCATCTGCTGATCTATTAAGAAACACCATTGCATTAGAAGATAAGTTTTCACCTCTCCATACATAAATACTTCCTTTCTGTCTAATCATGGAATTGATTCATAAATACTTTAAAATTAGATGTTCCCCATAAAATCTCAACTGATCCTATAACAATCTTAATTTAGCCTTTGTGGGGAAATTACAGGAATCAAAATTGTGTATCTTCAATATGGAAGAACTGATCCTTGAAAATTATCTCAAATCAGATTATCCATAACACATAAAGAAAATAAAGAAGACATTGTAGAAAGAAGATATATACAGAAAAAAACCACTTGGGAATTTAAAAAAAATTTTGAAATCTGAATATATGTCTCTTATGACAGAAAACAGATCTATTCCCAAAAAAGCTGCCTGGGAACTGAAGTCACATTTGAAGGAAAATTAGAGTATATTTCTGCATCTGAGAATTACATTACACTTTAGAGGTCATCTAGTCTCCCCCTAAGCTGCCCAAGAATAACCCAAGCAATATCTGCAGGGAGCAGTCACCCAGCCTTTATTGGAGTTTTCTAAAGCCAAGAAAATGCTTTCAGGTGAATCACACATTCATCATTTTGTACTTAGGCATTGATGTTTTGAACCCAAGAAAAATACTTTGGAATCATTGCTATTAAATTAAATTTTATTAGATTTGATCAGAAGAGTCTATTGAACTCCTTTTAAAACCTTAGAAGTTATCTTTTCCAACCTATCCTTGAATAGGAGTCATGGTGACAAGACCCCTAATCAGTGCCCATGTGCCAAATGGTCTCTAAGTAAGACATCTCCAGCACCCCCTTCATCATTTCTCACAACATGATAGTATCATATCCAGTTGCTGTCATCCACCCATTCGGGGGTCTTCACATGCTTGGGGTAGATACCAGATACCGCCCTAACTCATTATCTGAGGCCTGACAGTTACTCTTAACCTGATTTATCCAGCTGAGACACATGACTTTGGTTTACTGGACCTGGCACTACTCACAAGCAAGAAAACATACCACATACAATAGTTTGCTCATTTTGGATTAGATTACCATATCTCCCTATCTAGCTGCTATTAAGGTAGGCCCTAAAGATTATTTCTCTCTCCTCTGAGCACCAAGGCTGAATTGACTGCAAAAGGTAGATGTTGGGAAGCCAGAATATGCTCCCTCTCCTGACCTTCCCAAACTCACAAGATTAGTAGCTCCAAACTCTTCACCTAGAGAACAGAGAGAGGCCAATGCCCAGTCTCAGAGGGGATAAGATTCCAAAGCCTAGTCTCTTACAGAATTGTCTCTCTTTTCAAAGTCTTAAACACCAGAGACAGTTTTAATCAGGTCTGATTAAATGAACTAGCCTCCTTTGGAGGAGAGAGGGAATAAGCATTTATTAAACTCCAATTATATGCTAGGCATCATATATACTAAGCACTTTGCAAATATTATTTCATTTGATCCTCACAGCAACCCTGTGAGGTAGTTGTTATTATGATCCTCATTTTATGGATGAGGAAACTGAGGCAAATAGAAGCTAAGTGACTTGAGTGGCCCAGAGTCACATAGTAAATATTTGGGACTGGATTTGAACTCCTTCTTCCTGACTCCAGGACTAACTCTATTAGCTACAACATCTAGTTCCCTTTATTATCTCTGTTAAAGGGATTTTATTAATCTCTCCCTCTGTCTCTTTAAGAGGCAGGAAGAACAGGATTTCTAAGTAAGAGCAGAGCTGACAGGAGTCTAGGTGCCAGAACTGAAGATGCTGTTACTTAGGAGATGAGGAAGTTAAGGAAGGGACAGTTAGCAGTTAGAGGTCTTTTGCCTCTGATTCTCTAGAGAACAGGAGGTCTCTGCTACTGACACTTTTGACTACTGACAGTTGGGATAGAGAAACAGATTTAAGGAGTTCATGGGTGATGAATGTATGTTTAATTATGAAGATAGGTAGTGAATCAATTTTAGGTAGCATAAGTTAGATAGGCCTGTCTTGGCCAGGCAAGAAGCACCTGTCATTGAAGACAGAGTAGGTTTTTTAGAAATTTTAGATAGTGTTAGGAATTTAGATATAGTCAAAGGGGATTAGAATAATAATCTCTCTTTCCTCCTTTTGAATTTCTATCTGTACTTCTCAAATTAAACTAAGTGTTTTATCAAACTGCTCTCCTCACTTTTGTCAAACTCCTACCATATAACCCTACATCTCCTTTAGAGTTCTTAGTAGTGGAATATTTAATTCCTTGTTTTGTGGGGAGGCAGGGTGTCTAGATGAAGTACCATTTGCCTAAGTTTGTTGGAATTCTGGTGTGCCCAAAACTGGCTCTTGGTTAAAATGTTCCAAAAATGTCAATTATTATTGGTGGTGATGATGTGATTACCTTGTTCACATATTTTTAATGAAGTTCAAATAGAAGATGTTGAGACAAGTCAGCATCCTACTATTATTCCTTTGTATGCAATGTTCTGCAAACATTGCAGAGGTCAAGAAAAGGGCTCATATAAGTGAATAAAGTTATGGGAGCTTAGCTCATCCTCTCTAGAGGATGTCCTATCAGCACAGCTGGATTATTGGCCAGGAGCACCTGTATGATGGACAATTCATTCTACTATCCTTTTTATTTTTGATCCCCTTGGCCAGGTCTCATTCTGAAAAAGCTGTTTGTTCCACATAGCTAGAAGATGACGAATATTTAGGATGGTGATTAATCGGGGAAAAAACCCAATCTTCTTAAGTTTTTGTGAATTGGTGGTATCTTCAAGCAATAGTCAGCAATAATCTGGTCTATAACCAGTTCCATATATAAATACTTTTGCAAGAAGCCATATTGGGCCAGGATAGTTGCCAGTTACTAAGTTGGAATACGGAATGCAGGGGTGGCATGAGCTGGCATGAGACCAAAAAGTCTGTTGAGATGAGCCTATAAATAGAGATTGATTTCTAGTTTCTGGGTCTCAATCTGGAGATATAGTGGGACGTTAGGCATCTCAGGATTGTTTCTTAGACAGGTTAACTTATACCTCATAGGATTAGTTACTTAGGCTCATCCAGTGCTATCAGCATCCAGCCTTAAACATCATCATCAACAATATAAAAATTTGCTAACACCAACAAGAAGATCAATTCTGTTTAATCAATTCAACTTCAACTGAGCTTGAACTTCAAATAATCAGAGTCAGGCCTTAAGCCTGGTCAAAGCAATGTTCCTGGCAGGCTTCAGGAAAACAGCTTCTCCTGAAAACTTCAGAAGATTTAGTATAACTTCATTAATTAGACAAGGTTCTAGGATTTATCCCTAATCCCTCTTTCCTCAATTTTTCAACCCATTCTTTCACTAACCTTGTTTTATCATTATTAAATAAGTTAAAAGAGATTAGCCTGTACTGACCTGATCTATTGAAGATTCCTAGGGGAAGTTGTCAGTTAAACTTCTCCTTTACATCACCAATTTTATTCAATAGCTTATTGATCTTCTGTTATCAGGATCAACAAATGGCAGCCAGAAATCCTTAATAGTTTATTAATCTTAATTCCATCTAAAGGAATAAGTTCATATAGCACTAACCATTGGAGAAGAATCTTCTACTTCCTCATTGGTCAGTTGTAAAGAAGGAATCAGTTGAGTGAAGTGGCCTGTCAGCTGATTCAACACAAACTACATTCAGCTGCAGAGTCACTGAAGGTTATTTAAAGCAATCTCATTCACCATCTAGATAGGCAGTCTCACAACCTCCTTTACAAATTCATTTATCTACCTTTACACATAGCAATTTATTTGTTAAGTTTTCTAGGATACTTTGAATTCTATACCTTGATTTCAGATATTTGTCATTTGCAGGTCCATGAAAAACAGAAGGCTTCTGATTAATAATCCCAGCTGCCAGGTCATTTTTCTGAAACAGTTAGTGGATGCTAAATGTTTACAGCCTATCAGTGTGTTGAAGGAATGGGGAAGGAATGGAAGGAGAAGGAAAAGAGAATAAACATTTATATAGCACCTACTTTTTGCCAGGCGAAGCTCATTACAAATATTTCATTTGATCCTTATGACAACCTTGAAAGTATTATTAATATCCCTATTAAGCATTTGAGAAAATTGAGGCAATCAAAGATTAAGCAACTTCTCTAGTGTCTGAGGCCAGATTCGATTAGTGCTCTATCTACTGAGCCATCAAAAGCCTCCAAAGTATTGCAAAGTTTCTACCATTTACTTGTAAAATCTACCTTCATCACTTAGTCTGGGCTCCTTATTGTTAATATTTCTATAATTTCTTTTGACAATGACCTAAGCTGGCACTATTATTGTCGATGTTATTGTTTGGGGGATCAAGACAAGGATGGCATGATTGTTTGAGAAACCTTCTGATTTGTTGCTTCTGGTCATAAGCTCCCTGAAGGTAGAGATAAGGCCTTCTTCGTAGACCACTCTACAGTGCTTCCTAAGCACATAGCAAAGGCTGTAGGGGAAATGAATCCTATGTTCAAATATTTTCATCAAAGGTTTCTTGGGGCAGAAAGGCATACCATGTCACAGTTATAAGCAATTTTCTTTTCAGCCATCTTTAAGAAATAGTACCTTGCAACCACATCTAGAAGGAAAGCAACAAACTGAGAGAAAAAATTTATAACAAAACTCTCTGACAAATGTTTAATTTCCCAAATATATAAGAACTAAGTCATTTTTACAAATTTACAAAAAAATAAAGCCATTCCCCAATCAACAAATGGCCAAGGGGTATGAATAAGCAGTTTTCAGATGAAGAAATCAAAATGATCAATAAGCATATGAAAAAGTGTTCTAAATCCGTTGTACAAATCAAAACAACTCTGAGCTACCACCTCATACCTAGCAAACTGGCCAATATGGCAACAAAGGAAAGTTATAAATGTTTGAGGGGATGTGACAAAATTAGGACACTAATACATTGCTGGTGGAGTTGTGAATTAATCCAACCTGCCCTTTGATCCAGCCATACCACTGCTGGGTGTGTACCCAAAAGAGATAATGAGGAAAAAGACTTGTACAAAAATATTTATAACTATGTTCTTTGTGGTAGCAAAAAATTGGAAAATGAAGGGATGTCCCTCGATTGGGAACGACTGAACAAATTGTGGTATCTGATGGTGATGGAATACTATTGTGTTGAAAGGAATAATAAACTGAAGAAGTTCTATATGAACTGGAACAACCTCCAGGAATTGATGCAGAGTGAAAGGAGCAGGACCAGGAGAACCATATACACAGAGATGGATACATTGTGGTACAATCAAATGTAATGGACTTCTCTACTAGCAGCAATGCAATGACCCAGGACAATCCAGAGGAACGTATGAGAAAGAATGCTAGCCACATTCAGAGAAAGAACCGTGGGAGCAGAAACTCAGAAGAAAAACATATGATTGATCTTGTGGTTTGATGGGGATATGACTGGATTTTGGTGTTAAAGGATCACTTTATTGAAACTATTAAACACATGGAAATAGTTTTTGAACAATGATACATGTATAACTCAGTGGAATGGCTTGTCAGCTCCAGGAGGGGGGAGTAAAGAGGGTAGGGAAAATCATGAATCATGCAACCATGGAAAATTATTCTAAATTAAAGAAACAGCATCTTGAATACAAGTGAACGGTCCATTACTAAACTGCTAATAGAAGGAAAAAAATTGCAAGAATTGTGAGCATTCACAGGCAAAAATTCTCAGTGGGTTTTCATCAGAGGATACTTTCCAACTTTCTAAGGCTCTGTTCTGCCCAGCTGGTGAAATACTCCATGGGGTGGCCAACTACACTATTTTTATAATTATTGTTCTTGATTAATGTTGGCTTATTGCACAGCTGTCATGTAGTTAAATAAGGTCATGGCCTTTTCCTTGCCGTCACAGTATGGTGCTATTTAATTATGTCTAGGGAAAGAAGGAATGCACAAGGGCTTGATGACAAGCTGTGCTAATGTTCTAAACGACCATTATAAAAACAATTATTAAAACAATGCCAGCTGGGGAAATGATGATATTTTAAAACTCTTGAAAATAAAATACTTCAAGAAATACTTCTATAGGTAGGTAATTACAAGAATTTCATATTCAGTAAACTAGGAAGTGAGCTATAGAAGGCCTCCCTGTTAGGTAGAGTCAGCACCACGCAAGCATAGGAAATCAGTTGGCAGCATCATTAAAGGCCCACCATGAAAATCTTCTTTATATGTTTTTGGCTTCTTCATTTCTGCTTGTGTGATATTCAAAACCTGAACCATGGATCAAAATATGCCTTTGCTCATATCTCCTTATCAATCCTTTATTCAACCTGCATTTATGAAGCTTTTTCTAAGTTTTAGGCACTGAGCCAATCACTGGAGATAGAAAGAAAAAGCTGAACCAGTCCCTGTATAAATAACTTTCCTACCTGGGAATGGAGAACAACAAAGGAATAATTTAGACCCACATTTTCCTTCCCAAGGCAGGCCAGATAGTCCTACAAAATACCATCTATTCATTTTCAGAATGACTTAGAATTTGTCATGCTTTTCAGTTAGTGCCTTCAAAGAAGGCATGGGCCCTCTCTCTGGTAGAACCACATGTAACTACCATACATGGTGGTCACCATGAAGAGCCAGGAAAGGAAACCTTCTAAGTATAAGAAGATAACATAAGGGGAAAAAAACCCAAAGACAATGAAACTAAGGGTAGGAGTCCATAGTGGAGGGAAGAGAAATGAGGAAGATATATAATTATATTAATAAATCATATAAATATTTCAAAGTGTTAATGCAAATAGAAAGATCTATTTGCATTAATACTTTGATGGTTCCATTCATTTATTCAGATCATTCATTAAACAATCATTTAAATACTTTTCATTTGTCAAACACTTTTTTAGGAACTAAGTATACAAAGAGTGAAAAAGTAGCTTACATCCTATTGAGGGAAACAACATGAACAAAATAAGTAAATTTAAAATTGTTATAAAATAATTTTTCATGTGGAGGCAGGGTGAGGACACTAGAAACTGGTGGAAGAAGGATAGGTCTAATAGAGGAATTGGAGCTTTGAGCTGATCTTTGAAGATAATTCTCTGAGGTAGTCAGGAGGAGAACAGAGTAATTACCCAGTAATTAGTTCAGTGACCTAGAGTCAGGAAGCCCTGAGTGCAAATCCAGCCTCAGACACTTTTTAGCTATGTAACCTTAAGAAAGACACTTAACTGCTGATTGTCTGACAAAAGGATCTACTGGAAAAGGAAATGACAAAGCACTCCAGTATCCTTGTCAAGAAATCACCATGAATAGTCTTGGTCATGACTGAACATCAACAACAAAAGGAAGGAGGGAGAGTATTCCAGGCTTGAGGTATTGACTACACAAAGGCATGGAGATGCAAGATGGAATGTTACTTGTGAGGAATATCAAGTTTTTTAGTTTTCTGGAAGACAGAGTGTCTGAATATGGGATAAGCTATAAACCTGGAAATGTAGGCTACTGCATTGTATTGTGAAGAGCATTAAATGTCCAAAACTGGATTTTATATTTTAATCCAGAGGACACTGGGAGCCATTGAAGTTTCTTAAGCAGGACAGGAATATGTTTAGAGGGCCAGAGAGATGTATGGGGCATTCAAGGAGGACTATAATTTTTGGTGTGAGCCTTTTCAGGACTGCTTTCTTCCTTTGGTATCCACCTGCCACCCAGCTCTCACTAGTGACTCCAAGAAGCTGTAGTATGCCCAGAAACTACACCCTGATAAACCATTTTAGCAGAAAGGCTAGACCAGGGTGAGGGTAACTGACAGTCCTCAAACCCATTGTTGAATTAGAGGGTGTCTACCCCAAGCATATGAAGCCTGCCTCTGGTGGAAGGTATGGAGGAGAACAATTTGTTCCAACTACCACAAAGGTGGCAAAAACAAGTATTATGAAGCAATTAGACCTCGGATACTACATCAAAGAAACAAGGTCATCCACTGCATCCTGGGCCATCATCAGTCGTCCAGACTTTTGTCTTGCCACTGCACCTTGATGACTGTTAAAGAGATTAAGGATGATGACTATGGGTAACTCTGCCTCACTTAAATACAATTTATGTGCAAGTCAAAATACATCACTAGAAATGTCATTTTGGTCTTCTTCATGTATGAAAAACAACCACCACCAGTGTTGTCAGACCTATGCTTTAGGAATGTCAATTTGGCAGCTTTATGGAAGATAGATTTGGAGAAAGAAGAGGCTTGTGGCAGAAAGCATATTTAGGGAGTTACTGAAATAGTCTAGGCAAGAAATGATGGAGGCTTGAAGTAGAATGGGTATGATGCCACTAAAGAGAAGAGGAAAGATAACAAAATATGCTATTGAAGAAGGCTCTGCAAGACTTTCTACCTGATTGTAAATGGGTAGTGAAGGAGAGAGAAGATTCCAGGATGATCCTTAAGTTGTGAACCCTAGGAATTGGAAGAATTGACTTCCTAAACAGAAAGAGGGAAGTTAGAAAGAAAGGGAAGTTTGGGGAAAAGATAATTTGTTTTGTACACATTGTGCCTTAGTCAGCAAACATCTAACTTACTTGCCAAATGGAGAGAGCAGGCTGCCAAAGAAAACAGCGGGTTATAATATAAACTACTTTGAAAACTTTTCTAAAGAAGGATGATAGATGATTGTGAGTAATATTTCATAAAACAGAGAGAAGCAGTGGAGGGAAACCAGTCTAAGAAAAGCTTGGTCAGATATCCAACTAAGCAAAGTCACCCTAAAGACCACTGCAGATGAATATAGGAGAAAGATGACAAGCAGAAGAAAAATGGAAGATTTGTAAAAGTATTAGAACAAGCTCTTCTTCTTTTCTCCATCAAGGGCAGTGGAACCAAAACACTCTGACCCTTTCATCACAGTCCTAGATGTGTTTTAAGAGAGATAGAAATGATACTAGAAGAGAATAAAGATGAGAAATCAGTTTAATTGGGCTAAATATGTATTGAGGAGACCTAAGCTGCAAATGTCACTCCATTAGGAGACACTGAAACTTCTTGAGGAGGGAAATAATATGGTCAGAATCAGGCTTTAGGGATATTGATTTGGCAGCTTTATGGAAGATAGATTGGAGAGGGAAGAGCCAAGGAAGAAAGCATATTTGGGAAGTTATTGAAATAGTTTAGGCAGAAGTGATGGGGGCCTTACAACTGGTTCCTGTGCAAGGAATCTGAAGGAAAGAAAGATATCAAAGGCATAGGGGAAAAAAAATCTCAGACCTTATTAATACAACAACAAAAAAAAGACTACCAAGAGAATGTCAACAACTATCTACATGTATGCTAATACAAAGTCTCTGTGAGAATTACCTATCAGTGAATGCATTAAGGGTCTCTTGGCTAAGAGTATCAGTAGGGAATAAGCAAGCTTTCATGAGAAAGCCCAAAGTGGACCATATATTTGCCACTTTACAACTGACTAAACATTATAGAGGATAGAAAATAACACATCAATTTGTTGATTATGAAAAAGCATTTGCTTTTTTAGAGCCAAACATTCATCTTTCATTGAAAGATAACAACAAGCCCTGGAACACTGCAATACATATATACATATATTTTTGGTGCATGTGTACGTGTTTATCACAAATGGTCAGATAAGCATATACTGTAGTCAACACCACTGGTGAGAATTCTACCTGAATGAATTCATGGATCCACTCAAATGCTGAGTTGATAGAGTTTGAGATGTCTATAAGGCATCCAGTTAGAAATGATAAAAACATAGTTATATAGGACTAGAACACAGGAGTAGTTCACAGGAGTAGAACACAGACTAGGGCTGGGTACATACATATGTATATCTGGAAGACATTGTTATAAATAGGAATAGCCAGGAATGTTGCAAATAATGTTGCAATGAATATTGCAAATAAGAATGATCAAGAACTGTTAATATAGGAATGTTAAGGTGGGGTGCGGGTGTGGGAGGTGGAGATTAGATACAGTATCTTTTTACTGCTTGTAGTCAATCAGGCAAGTGCCTTATAGCTTGAGCTGAGAGTAACAGTACTTGGAGGCAGCTTGTAAAACCAAAAACTCTATTTAATAAGTATTAAGGAAAAGGTTTGAGGAAAGGTAAGGAAAGGTAATGAAGGTTGAGGATTAGGATCCCTAAATCTAACAGGGGGCTAAGCTTACCCACTTCCCTCTAGTTTGCGAGAACTTGCTTCTTGCTCACATTATTCTGAACCTTCTTATTGCTCCTTAATTTATACTAATTCCCAGATCTATTCTAAATACACTATGCTAAATTATAATCCTCTTATTTATAATAAAGTTTACTGTCTCTGTTCATTTCTTTCAGTTTGGAATCAGTCTCTCTGCCAACTGCTAGCACTTCTAGTCCTAGCTGGGCTTTTTGGCCTAAGCAGGCCTCAAAATGACTTGGTCCTCTCAGCAGCCACCCAAGAAAAAACTGCCTCTCTCTTTCTCTTTTCTGTTGATTTCACCCACAAACTTATTTCAGAAACTCTAATCTGTTCTCCTCCTTCACCTGCCACTGGGTTTTTTCAGTAGTCCAGGAAACAGAAACACCAGCTTTCTCCTAGGAAAAAACCTCCAGGAGACTCCCTGCTGTGTATATCAGCAGTTGGAAAACCCAACTGGCTATGCTACACAGAATTCCACCTGGCAACCTTCCCAAGATTCTGTCTGACCTTACAGAAACCTTACTCACTATTCTTTACCCTGTACTTAGCTGCTAAGATCCCAATTACTCCAAATGGTCCTCATTAGCCCAATGGCTTAATTCTTTTTTTTTTTTTTTTGCTATTTTTAAAAATTTTTTAATCATTTATTAATATTAATTTTTAACATGGTTAAATGATTCAAGCTCCTACTTTTCCCTTCACTCCCCACTCTGCCCCCACCCATAGACAATGCACATTTCCACGGGTTTTAACATGTGTCATTGATCAAGACCTATTTCCAAATTGTTGATAGTTGCATTGGTGTGGTAGTTTCGAGTCCACATCCCCAATCATGTCCTCCTCAGGCCATGAGTTCAAGCATTTGTTTTTCTTATATGTTTCCTCTCCTGCAGTCCTTCCTCTGAATGTGGGTAGCATCTTTACCATAAATCCCTCAGAATTGTCCTGGGTCATTGTATTGCTGCTGGTACAGAAGTCCATTACATTCGATTTTACCACAGTGTATCAGTCTCTGTGTACAATGTTCTTCTGGCTCTGCTCCTTTCGCTCTGCATCAGTTCCTGGAGGTCTTTCCAGTTCACCTGGAACTCCTCTAGTTTATTATTCCTTTTAGCACAATAGTATTCCATCACCAGCATATACCATAGTTTGTTCAGCCATTCCCCAATTGAAGGGCATACCCTCGTTTTCCAGTTTTTTTGCCACAGCAAAAAGCGCAGCTATAAATATTTTCATATAAGTCTGTTTATCTATGTTCTCTTTGGGGTACAAACACAACAATGGTATAGCTGGATCAAAGGGCAGGCATTCTTTTATAGCCCTTTCAGCATAGTTCCAAATTGCTAGCCAGAATGGTTGGATCAATTCACAACTCCACAAGCAATGCATTAATGTCCCAATTTTGCCACATCCCCTCCAGCATTCATTACTCTCCCCTTCTTTCATTTTAGCCAATCTGCTAGGTGTGAGGTGATACCTCAGAGTTGTTTTGATTTGCATTTCTCTAATTATTAGAGATTTAGAACACTTTCTCATGTGCTTATTGATACTTTTGATTTCTTTACCTGAAAATTGCCTATTCATGTCTCTTGACCATTTGTCAAATGGGGAATGGCTTGATTTTTTTATACAATTGGTTTAACTCCTTGTATATTTGAGTAATTAGACCCTTGTCATAGTTTTTTTGTTATAAAGATTTTTTCCCAATTTGTTGTGTCCCTTCTGATTTG
>NC_058135.1:17297934-17314883 GCF_016433145.1 Gracilinanus agilis | reverse complement strand
GGGAGGATTTGAAAATGTCAGCAAATGCACAACTGATGATTATAACTCTGAATGTGAATGGGATGAACTCACTCATAAAACGGAAGCAAATAGCAGAGTGGATTAGAAACCAAAATCCCACCATATGTTGTATACAAGAAAAACATATGAGGCGGGTAGACATACACAAGTTTAAGGTTCAGGGTTTGAGCAAAATCTTTTGGGCGTCAAATGAGAAAAAGAAGGCAGGAGTGGCTATTATGATTTATTAGATCTAAATGATATGTGGAGAAAAATAATTAGGGGCAAAAAGGAATACACCTTCTTTTCAGCTGCACATGGCACATTCACAAAGATTGACCATGTTATAGGGCATAGAACCATTGCAAACAAATGCAAATGAGCAGAAATAATAAATGTAACCTTCTCAGATCATAATGCAATAAAAATAATAATTAGTAAGGGCACCTGGACATGAAATGCAAATCAAAACAACTCTGAGGTATCACCTCACACCTAGCAGATTGGCTAAAATAAAAGAAGGGGAGAGTAATGAATGTTGGAGGGGATGTGGCAAAATTGGGACATTAATGCATTGCTGGTGGAGTTGTGAACTGATCCAGCCATTCTGGCTGGCAATTTGGAACCATGCTCAAAGGGCTATAAAAGACTGCCTGCCCTTTGATCCAGCCATACCATTGCTGGGTTTGTACCCCAAAGAGATCATAGATAAACAGACTTGTACGAAAATATTTATAGCTGCGCTTTTTGTGGTGGCAACAAACTGGAAAAGGAGGGTATGTCCTTCAATTGGGGAATGGCTGAACAAACTGTGGTATATGCGGGTGACGGAATACTATTGTGCTAAAAGGAATAACAAACTGGAGAAGTTCCAGGCGAACTGGAGAGACCTTCAGGAACTGATGCAGAGTGAAAGGAGCAGAGCCAGAAGAACATTGTACACAGAGACTGATATACTGTGGTAAAAACGAATGTAATGGACCTCTGTACCAGCAACAATGCAATGACCCAGGACAGCCCTGAGGGATTTATTGTAAAGATGCTACCCACATTCAGAGGAAGGGCTGCAGGAGAGGAAACATATAAGAAAAGCAACTGCTTGAGCATATGGGTCGGGGTGGACATGATTGGGGATGTGGACTCGAAATTACCACACCAATGCAACCACCAACAATTTGGAAATAGGTCTTGATCAAGGACACATGACAAAACCAGTGGAAATGTGCATCGGCCATGGGTGGGGAGAGTGTGGGGGGTGAAGGGGAAAGTAGGAGCATGAATCATGTAACCATGTTAAAAATGATTATTAATAAATGTTAAAAATAAAGCAACATTCAAATCTATAGCAAGCAATAGATATGTTCTAGCAGAGATTCCACCATCTTGGACTTTTAATATTTCACAAAGTAACTCCTTGATATTAGCAGGATGAAAAGTTTTGCCCCCCTTTTTGGCAATTAGGTTGCTCAGTGGATAGAATGCAAGGTTTTGAGTCAGGAAGAAATAAATTGGAATCCAGCCTCAGATACTAGCTGTGTGGCTATAGGCAAGTCACTTAGCCTCCATCTGTCTCAGTTTCCTTATCTATAAAATGGGGATAATAGTAGTATCTACTTCACAAAGTTATTTTGAGGACAAAACATTTGTAAAGTGCTACAAAAATCTTAAAAGTGCTATATATAGATGCTACGTATTCTTCAAATTTTCATAAAAGATCTCTTCCCCAGGAGATATGTAGTCAAAGAATATGTACAATCATTTCTCAAAAGAAGAAATAAATGCAAGCTATTAACAACCAAAAAATGTTCAAAACCATTAATATTTAAAGACATGAAAATTATATCAACTCCAAGCCTGTACCTCATTCCAGCCATTAGACTGTCAAAAATGGTTGTTAAGGAGCTGTGAATGGGTCCAACCATTCTGGAAAGCAATTAAGAACTATAATCTAAAAAGTTACTTAAGTTATAAAAAGTGTATGGCCATGCATACATGCATACACACATACATATACACATGTGTATAACAACATATATTTATATAAACATATGTAGAACTCTATATGCATAACTGCATATAAAGGGTATACATACATACATATATACATTTTATATAAAAACATTTTATATATAACTTTTAAAAATTATTATACATGATTTGATGAGATACTTTTACATATTTGAGAGTTCTTTCTCCACTCTGAAATGGAGGTTGTGTTATATTTAAAGGAGGTCACTAGTATCTATTTGATGTAGTAGAAGATGATGTACAGAGAGGATAAGATGGTATTTCTCCTTTATAACAGTTGCCCAGGCAGGATCCTTCAGGTCAAAGTGGTTTATCCCTTCAGGACCCACCTGGGGTTAATTGATATTATTAAATTGGGCTCTTCAGCTTGGATAACGTTGATATTCTGACTGCGTTGACTCCCTTCCCAAATAAACTTTGGAAACCAATTTAGGAAGGTACTTTAAACTTTATATATATATATATTAATAAGAAGGATAAGGGTAAAGGATTGAGGTATTAGGAGACCCTACTTAAATTGCTACTAATGAAACTCTAACTGCTGGCAATGAAGACTCAAATGATAGCTTCCTCTGGTCTGGCCTGGCCAGGGCTAAACCAGAGTAGATAAACTGCTGGGAAATCTTCAGCTTCTTCTGTAGATCTTAAGCCTTAACAGTTGAGATATATCCACCCTTCCACCCTCTTCTTTGTCTCCTGCCCACTTCCTGGATCCCTCCCTGGCCCTGGGAAGCCTAGATAGCTAGATGATGAAACTCCTAATATCTAAGGGCAGTAGACACCAAGGTGGTGGTCAAGAACAGGTTGATAATGGTATATGAAGGACAGGAAGAGCTTGCAGAGTAGTGTTTGCAACTCTCTCACTCCAAGACCAGGATCCACACCGATCTCTAGCTTCAGGACAGGTAAAAGACCCAGAACTTCTGCCAGGGTTCTCAACTGCCCCTCCTGCCTTTTGCATGCCTCTCTGGGAACATTCTATCCAACTGACTTATCTGTCAATCATTGAATGAACTTCAAGCTCCCAGAGATTCAATATAACAGTTGTTAGGGTTAAAATAGAGGTTTTGAAAAAATAAGAGAGTAGCTTTTAATAATTTAAGTTTTAATGAGAATATAGTAGAGTTGTAAATTAATATTATCCCTTTAAGCCAGAGAAAAGAAAACTTCTAGCAGCTTTTAACAATTGACAATTTAATTCAATTTAATTAATTTAATTAAAATAGAGATAGTAAAAGAATATAGTAAAAGAGGGAAAGATAGAAAAGAAGAAAGATATTTAGGTATATTTATGCCCTATAAATATACCTAAAATTCCTAATACTACTGTAATTCCTAATAAACACCTCTAACTATCTTCTGAGGACAGCTTCTTCTTGCCTGGCAAACACAAGGCCTATCTAACCTACACTATCTATAAATCGTTCACTAACTATCTCTCTAAAATAATAGACAGCTACCATTCTTTCAATCAGTTTTCTATAGCAGCCCAACTGGCAGTAGCCAACTGACAGCAAGCAGATCCTTGCCTATGAGATAGAACTCCTACTCTTTAGAGATCCCAGAGGCAAAAAGCCCTTTACAGGCTAAAGCCAAAAGTGCTCTCAGTAAGCTCAGGCCTGCCTTTATATACCAGCAATGAAATGCCAACCCACACTACCAGCAACCAACCCCTAACCACCAACTCACATTCAGCAGCTCCCCACAACTGCCAGCCCTAACCATCAGCAACTGACTGACTGTTAGCAAATGACAGCCTGCAACTGATGCTCTCCCAACAGGGGGCTCTCTGGTTCCTATTTCCTGTCACTGTGGGCTGGTTAATCCCTACACATCTCTATGGTAAGAGGACCTCTAGGTCCCCTGTTAAATTAAAGAAATTAAAATTTCCTTTTTACAAGGTTCATTAATATTTATGAAATAAATATTAATTTATTTTAATATGTTATGAATCCTTCTGAATGCTCTGCTTTGATTATGATAGTATTCTTTTCAGAAGTCATCACTAGGACCTTATTGCCTTCCAAATAAAGGACAAACTACTAATTCTGGCATTCAAGGCCTTATCTAGCATGACTCTTACCTACTTTTATACACTTATCATATAGTCGCCTCTTTCACATAATCCACCTTCCAGCCAAACTGAACAATCTCTATCTACTCTAGTCCTCACAAATAAGATAAATACCTCTACATGTCTCTCCTAGATACTGCTTAGAAAGAGAACAGACTTTTCACAATTAGGAATTATGCTTTTAAAAAGTGAATAAGACATCCATTCCCTTTGTCACAGAGAATCTCCCTCTTAAACATACCCCAAGAGATTAAAGAAAGAAATGTTCAGGGCAGCCAAGTGGCACAGTGGATAGAATGCCAGGTCTAGAGTCAAGAGGACCTTGCCTCAGACACTTCCCCAGCTGTGTGACCCTAGACAAGTCACTTAACCCCATTTGTCTAGCCCTTGCCTTTCTGTCTGAGTTGAAGAAAGAAAGAAAGGAAGAAAGGAAGGAAGAAAGGAAAGAAGGAAGGAAGGGAGGGAGGGAGGAAGGAAGGAAGAAAGAAAGAAAGGAAGGAAGGAAGAAAAAGAAAGAAAAAAGAGAGGGAGGAAGGAAGGAAGGAAGAGAAAGAATCAGATAATAATAATAATAATAATAATAATAATAACAACAACAACAACAATGACTAACATCTATATAATGTTTACTGTGTAGATAGAAACCACTCCCTAAGTTTGTCCTACTCTGCATAGAATTTTACGTACATACTTTGCATGACAGAGAGGGACAGGAGTAAAAAAGTATGGTGCCTGAGAGGAGGTCTCTCTCTTTCTCTCTGGGTTGGTGCTGTGGTGGAAGATGGTCTTGAATGGGAGCTCTGGTGCCTGCTGTGCGCTAGAGGGTTTTTTGGGGACTTTGGCAGGCTTCCTGATTCAGCTTAGGTATTTAACTAGATGAAATTTTCTGTCCCTTTCCTACATTTCCTTTTTTTCTCCATATCTCCATTTTTATAAAAAAAACTTAATTGTTAAGAGCTACTAATAGACTTCTGACTTGAGAGTTAATTTTATAAACGAAGATCACACTTTTAAAACAATTAATATTACATTAAAAAATTTTACTTTCATTATTATAGTATGTTGCCAGGCACTGTATTGAGTAGTATATTAATTGGTCCTCACAACAACCCTTCAAGGTAGGGGCTATTATGATCCCCAGTATACAGAAAGTGAAACTGACACAGGCAGAGGTTTAATGACTTGCCTAGGGTCACACAACTAGTGTCTGGAGCAGGATTTCAACTCAGGTCTTCCTGACTCCAGGCCTGGTGTTCTATGCACTATGCCACTTAATGCCTCTAGCTCTTTTTATTGCTGGGATAGAACTGAAACCATCTTGTTTCTAAAATTAGTAGAGGAAGAGGGAAATATGCTTTGTGGCAAGGCATCTGGGGAAGCTATCAAGATGTCTAGGAAGAGAAACATAACTGAGGGCTGTCTGAAATAAACCACTAAGGATGAGGACAGTAGCATCGCAGGGTAAAAGCTAATGAGATGAAATGGTTATTGTACTAAAAATGTGAGCTTTAGCAATAAGTGAAATGAAATGGTTAAAATCTCCCGGGTCTGGACTCTGGCCCTGGTGGCAAGGTGGCTGTAAAGTTGTGGAAAAGATGACTGAATAGGGAGTAAAGAATTGAATTGCTTAAGTCATTGAGGACCACTTAGGAACAGCTGAAGAGCTGAATAAAGTAAGGACATAGAGAATCCTCTGCCTTCAGTGAGCATTGTGCTCTTGTTTTCATTGATGCTCAAAATGGTATTTCACTTTAAGTACAAAGCAGAGAAATAATTTGCATTTTCCTGGAATTTATTTGGGTAACAGCTGAAAGGATGATTTCTGGGCTGTAGATGGAAAGCTGTCACACAGGACCAACTTGAGGGGGATGGGCAGTCTATTGGGCCAGTTGCGGCTAATTCCCCTAGGAGGTTGGCCTGAGAAGATCCTTACAAAAGGGCTAAAATACTATGGCTCCCTAGTGGGAATCAAATCAAACTCTCTCAAATTGATGGATATGGCATGAGATGAAGTTCTGCCAGTTGAGTGAATATTATGAGCTAACAATTGTGATCCACAGATAAGATTATATGTGGATATCTACAGAAATCCCTCTAATCAAGATTCCCTCACTAACTGCCAAGCCTTGTTATGATGAAGGATTCTACTCAGGTATGTATGAAGTTAGAAGTGATCAACTGTATAAACCAAGGCTTTGAAGTAACAAAGGTTACTTCTTTAATTTATCTGGGAAAGGTATAAACAGGGAAGGTAAATATGGGTTTGATGGGAGAGGAAAGAGGGATGTGGTAAACTCTATCAACTAATCAAGATGGATCAGAGGCTGGCCTCCCCTTTCTGGGGTAGGTCCTTCTCAGAGTTCCACTCTATATTTAACTTCTGGCTCTAGTGACTAACTAAAGAAATTGAAGAGTAAGGTTGGTAGATAGATGACAGGTATTGGTTGCAGATCTTCTGTAATGATTCAATGATGTTAATCTTGATATCAGTTGATGATATATATATATATATATATATATATATGCAGCAGAGAGCAGGCTATTGATGGAACTGGAGATACAGCTTGAAAAAGCACAGTAGAATAGACAATTATAATCCTGATATAGATCAGTAAGGGTTCTATGGAGAGTCCTACCCTGGACTCCCTCTACCTTTGATCCAAATTCAGGACTGAGTTGAGGTGCCTGGGGTTCACTCCCTTATATAGTGCTGTTCCAACTGGCCCCAACTGCCTTCCAGTTTTGGGGGTTCTGAACCCCATATCCTTGCTACTTGCAGAAATGGTTACACAGTTGTATCTAAAGTCTTTCCTGCTGAGACTATGGTTACTATTTACTGTAACTTTAAGAGCCAAATGGAACTTTGTGGAAATAGCCACTTTAGTTGTCAGCTTGAAGATTCCGTTTTCCTGTCATGGATAAAAAGTGGCTGCCAAAATGAGAGAAAAAGAATGAAGGTAGGATTTTGTGCGTGTGATGGTTTTACACTTTAGTGGGGAAAAAATAAAGAATATTCTATTCATTCTGTATCCTCCATTCCCTTACAAGTTTTGTTTTGTGTTTTAAAGAGAAAAAATATCAGTAAAATACATTACTATGTCTCTCTAAAACAGTGATGGGCAACCTTTTGAGCTTGGTGTGTCAAAATTTGCCAAAAACACGAGCATAACTTGGGCGATGTGTCACTTGAAGAAAAAAAATATAATTTCACGATATTTACAGTTTAAATAACAAAAATATATAATTGTAATATATAACTGTATTTAATGAACCAAAATGGGTAAATTAACATATTTAGAATTGTCATCTATAGTGCACAGAGTGTCTAAACTATTTACACTACAGCAAATGTTTCCTCCTCAGCATGTGGCCCCATACTTCTCTGTATGAGGCCACATGCGACCTTGTGTCATCGAAAATGGCTACACGTGTCAGTACTGACACGCATGCCATAGGTTTGCCATCACTGCTCTAAAATGTCACATTATATGTTGTATGCAATGTTTCATAGCCATGCATCTCAGCTTCTATCAAGGATCACAGAGATGTTTCTCATATATTTTCCTTGGGATCAATCCTGGTATTGTGATAATTAGGTTAAGTCTACACTGCCCATCTTTAGATTTAATCACCAAAGGTGAGAACACCTCTAATTCTGGGAGGTCCGTAACCCACGTGTGCTAGAGGGGGTGATGAATCAGAATCAACTGACCCGTCCCCTAGGCAGTACTATGAGAATCTTCTATTGTGTTTGGACATGCAAATTAGGAGAGAGGCACAGGAAGTGACGCATAAGTGACTCCTTTAAAAGGAGAAGGTCCTCAGTCAGCTGGGGTCTTCAGTTGAAGAGCGCGTCTGGTGACAGACCTCTTCTGGTTCATGGAGGAGTGTTGGAACTCTGAGACCCTGGTGAGACTGCCTTAAATATCTTCTTTGAATTCCATGTGGTGAGTTTAAAGACTGACTGAATCTTCCTGAACTTCTCTTAAGAAATTTCTTTTAGTAAACTCTGTGAATGAAGATTTGTTCCATTCACCTCTGGGCCTCTGGCCTTCTAACTCTCAGCTGAGGGCTAAGATCTACCTGGATTAATTAGAGGATCATAATAAATTACCTACTAGGTTAGATTCTTATTTCCTTATTTCCTCTCTCTTTTCTTAATTATAAATAAACTTCCATAAAAGTCAATTTTGATTTGAGATTATTCTTAATTGAGGATTGATAATAGTTCAATCCTCTGGCAACCATCTTTTAATATATTGAACCCAAAAAAAACCCTTTTTCCCCCTTACAGTATGTGTAATTTTGTGACATACAGTTTGCACTGTTTTAGAGGTATCAGTTCTTACATTTACCTTGTTGCAGTTATGTTTATTGTTTTCCAGGTTCTCCTTATTCTGCTTATTTCACTTAGCATAAGTTCATAAAAATCTTCCTATGATTCTCTGTATTCATCATGGTTCTCATTCCTTACAGCACAATAACATTCCAATGCATTCCTGTAATTTGTTTAACCAATCCTTCCATGGTTGAATATTTTCTTTATTTGCACTTTCTTGCTGCCACAAAAAAATACTGCCATCAATATTTTGTTGGATGTGGAGTCTTTTGTTTTAATGATTTCTCTTTCTATTTTCATCTTTATTAAATGTCTTTGAGAATAACTGTGTTTAGTTGTGCCTCTTGCCAAGCTTTCTTTGTAAGTATTGTGTGTGTATATATATATATGCACACATATGTGTATGTTTATATATAAATGCACATATATGCATATATATATATATAATCCTCCACAACTTTGAACTGATTAATGAGACAATACTAGTAGTGTTCATCCTTCATCTTGGTTTTAAGTCCTTTTAAAATAAATATATTATAAATTATCATTATTGTGTTTAGCTACTATATATATATTTCCCTGTTTGGTAAATGAATCAAGTGCTTAAGTATATAAAGAACTTTCTGGGCGTTTCTTTCCTTCTTCTTATAGAAATTGATTTACTTTTATTAAACTTCTATAAAATTAATATAATTGCTATAGCCCCCAGTAGTGAGAGTGGACCCCACTGAAATCAAAGCCATGGTCTGGTCAGAATCACTCTTCACATGAAGCCCCCAAACCCCTCCTTTCCACCCCTTCCTGATATACTTGGTAAATAACTGGCTGTTCTAGACAAATCCACTGAAGCAAACATTTCTCTGAGAATCTGGACTAGATAGTTACATATTTATCTCTGATATATTGCCCTATAGAAAACTCTGTTTAAAGCCAATGAAGTAATTTATATCCATTGTTTTAAAGGCTTACCTAATCCCTTAGCCAATGTGATTTTTCCCTATAAAGTATGTACTTCGTCACTGATCAGCAAGAGTACTCTGCGTGTCTGTCAGTCAGTCTGTCAGTTTGACCCTCTTGTAATCCCAGAATCATTTCTCTCATCCCGGTTTGTCTACCCACAAGTAATTTGTTGAACAGTTCTCGACAAATTGCTATCAATGTCATTTCTGTTGTCCATTTCCCATTTTCTATAATTGATTAATAGTTCAAGATTTAATTATTTCAATTGTCCACTATACTTGTCTACTTTTTTTCCTTCTAGTTTTGATTTTTTTTTTACCAACTTCAGGCTTTTCTTTGACAAATTGGTGATATTATGGTAAAATAAATCCTATACCAATGATGAATCTTTTTATTTTCCTCAAGGGATTATATCCCATTCATTTCTCAATATAACCCATGTGATAATTAGATTAAGTCTACACTGCCCATCTTTAGATTTAATCACCAAATGTGAAAGTACCTTCAGTTTTGGGAGGTCCTAACCCAAATGTGCTAGAGTGAGTGATGAATCAGAATCGACTGACCCGCCCCCTAGGCAGTCTATGAGAGTCATCTATTGTGATTGGGCACACAGGCTAGGGGAAGGCACTGGAAAGTGATGCATAAGTGACCCCTTTAAAAAGAGGGAGTTGAGTGAGTGAGGGGACTTCTGGTTTTGTGAAGGGGACCTAAGGGAGCTTTGCTGGTTCGTGACCGAGACTGTTCCATGTGGTGAGTTTAAAGACTGAATCTTCTTGAACTTCTATTAAGAAACTTCTTTTTATAGATTCTGTGAATGAAGTTTGCTCCATTCACCTCTGGGCCTCAGGCCCTTTAACCCTCTACTGCGGGTTAAGATCTACCTGGATTAATTAGTGGGATAGATTCTTATTTCCTTACTTCCTCTCTCTCTTCTCATGTAAATAAACTTCCATAAAAGTCAATTTTGATATCAGATTATTCTTAATTGAGGATTGATAATAATTCAATCCTCTGGTGATGATATTTTAATATATTGAACCCATAAAACCCCCTTTTCACCCTTACACCCAGTCTCCCTAAACACACTGTACTTTCTCTCATATGAATGGATGAAAAACAAAAGTCAGTAAAGAAGAGCTAACCTCAGAACCCTCTATGGCAACAAATACAACTGTTTCTAGTTCCCATAGTCTTCAATCTCTTCAATGAAAGGTAAGTGATAATTTTTCTTATCTATTCCAGGAACCAACCTTAGTTATGAATGCACACACTATTGAGTTTAATTGTATTTTTTCTGCTTTTTATTATTGTAGTTACTACCTGTAGGATTTTGTTGGTTCTCCTTACTTCTGTTATAAAGGTCCTGGTGATATGAAGAGCTGAAGCTGAGTATGTGTGTGTGATACCTAAGTGTAACACTTACATTGTGATAATGAAACACAAAGAACCCCACAAGATAGTTGTATTGAATCTGCTAAACTCAACTTCAGAATAACAATATCCCAGAATAGCCAGCCAAATGAAGAATCTGTGAATAGAATTATACAGGTACTTCTAACTGACTAATCTGGCCTAGTAGGATAACGCTAGAGTTTTGCTGTGGATTATATCTTGCTATGAATGTTACTATTCTCTTTTTCCTCAAATGTCTCAGGGATACAGTCACTAAGCCTAAAGATAGAGTTGACACTAATCAAGATAAGTTCAAAGATTTAATGTGCTTCGGGCTTAGGAGGGGAGCAGGATAAATAACTGGGAAGGAGGGAAATAGGAAGTTCTTGATCTAAGCTAAAGATGACAAAGATGGTACTTGAATCGAAGGTAATCAGGATTATCAGTTGTCAATTGATAATTGCCAGCTGCCAGCCTGGCAGAGCCAGACTAGTTCACCCAAATCAGGTATTTGCTGAAGGATGTTGTTGTTTCTTCTTGGAGTATGAATCAGAAACAGGTTACTCAGTATAAAGGTATCACAGGATCTGGGACTGTGAGATTGATCAGTGGAGTTTGCTGGTCATTCAAGTTGACCTAAGGCCTACCCTCACCATCACCACAAACCTCCCACTACCCTAAATAACTCTGACTGAGACCCTGTCTCAGTTCAAATCCTTCCTTTTATACTTTGAGTATCAACTGATTTGGCACAAGCCAGCCTCTCTGCCAGGCTCAGTCCATTCCATGTTCTAGTCAGGTAACTGTCCATCATCTTGCTTTCCATATTGCTTTGCAAAATATCATTACACTTCCTTCCATCTACATTCATATGTCTTCCCATGTTTCTCTTAATCATTTTTTATGAAATATTCTGTCACATAGTTGCATCATAATTTGGTGAGAAATTCCTCAATAGATCACCTCTCCCTTCTTTAAAAGACTGCCTACCCTTTGATCCAACCATACCACTGCTGGGTTTGTACCCCAAGGAAATAATAGGGGAAAAGACTTGTACAAAAATATTTATAGCTACACTCTTTGGGGTGGCAAAAAATGGAAAACAAAGGGATGCCCTTTGATTGGGAAATGGTTAAACAAATTGCAATATCTGTTGATGTTGGAATACTATTGTGCTAAAAGGAATAATGAACTGGAGGAATTCCATGTGAACTGGAACAACCTTGATGCAGAGTGAAAGGAGCAGAACCAGGAGAACCTTTAACACAGAGACAAATATACTGTGTCGATTGTAATGGACCTCTCCACTAGCATCAAATCCAAAATATTTCTAAGGGACTTATGAGAAAGAATGCTATCTACATCTGGAGAAAGAACTGTGGGAGCAGAAACAAAGAAGAAAAACAACTGCTTGACCACATGGGTCGATGGGGATATGATTGGGGATACAGATTCTAAATGATCACCCTAGTACAAATATCAATAATATGGAAATAGGTCTTGATCAATAGAACATGTAAAACCCAGTGGAATTGTGCATTGGCTATGGGAGGAGGGAGGGAATGAATATGAATCACATAACCATGGAAATTTTTTCATAATTAATCAATAGAATAAAAATAAATTTTAAAAAATAGATTGGCTCCCCCTTATAGAAAAATGTGTTTTTGGTAAAATTAATCCTTTAATCTGTAATTTGTTTCCAATTTCTCTTCTATTCAACAAAATTTAACAAAGGTAGTATGAGATTCTGATCTGGGCACTAGGGATACAAAAATGAAAACTACCACAGTCCTAGCCCTCAGGGAGCTTATAATCCAATGGGGAAAGGGCATACATTCAGAAATGAATACAGTTTAGGACAGCATGTGAGAAGGCAATCGAAAGAGCCAAAATAAAAAATGAGGTTACGAGGAGCATTATTAGAGCACATGAAATGCAGAAATGTATTTCTGGGGTAGATGCATGAGGCAGCTAGGTAAGAGAGTGGATAGAGTGGTGGGCCTGGAGTCACATCTTCCTAAGTTCAAACTTGACCTCAGACACTTAATTTACTGTGGGACCCTGGGCAAGTCATTTCAACTTGTTTGCCTTAGTTTCTTCATCTGTAAAATGAGCTAGAGAAGGAAATGGCAAACCATTCTAGTATCTTTGCCAAGGAAACCCCAAATGGGGTCATGACATGACTGAAACAATTGAACAACAATAATAAGTGCATGGGAGATAAAAATTCAACCAAGGGTATGGTAGAAAGTCAGATAGTCGATAAATATTTATTAAGCACCTACTAAATCTCAGACATTGTGCTAAGTAATGGGGATACCAATAAAAACAAAGAGTCCATGCCTTCAAGAAACTTATAATCTAATGTGGAAAGGAAGCTAAAAATTGCAAAGGAGATAGTTGGGGTCAGGGAACAAAGGTTCTATGGCACAGGGGCATGATGAACAGTTCCAAAGATGTCAAAAGGAACATAGCTGATAGGAAATGGGGAGAAGACTATACTGAGTCCCTTCTTTAAGGACCCTGATATAAATGTAATGACAGAAAGTAATTATAAAAAAGCATCAGTAGCTTTGGACAAGTATTATCCAATTAAATATATTTCTTCTTTGTAGGAATTTACATAAGTATAAGAGTTAGGAAAATAATCCATTTGTGTATTATCAAGGTGATAAGCTTTAATCAGACAGCTCTTCACTGATGGCCTAGATGACCCAATTGTACTATTTCCCATCCTTTACCTATTATATTACAACTGATCCGAGATGAACTGTTTCTGAGGGAACTGTTCAAATAATAGCCCATCATGATAAGCATTTAAGCTTGCAGTAAACTAGGATGAGTTCTGAAGCTGGGAAATATAATAGGATTTGCCTTCCTCTCTGTATGTTAAGCTTTCAAAAATATCTCTAAAATGATTTATTTCTTCAAGAACTTTTTTTCTGTCTCCTCAAACTTTCATTCTGTTTAAAATATTTTATTTTTTTCAGTACCAAAGTTCAGTCGGTATGTGTCCAGGAAAAAGACCATAAGTGCTTTTATGCTTTTAATGGAGAAAAGAATCCATTTTGAGAGGAGGGAAAAAAGTTCATGAGTAATACCATTTACTTCTCTATGAGCCCTCACTGAGTCCCAGTTATGCTTGAGAAATACACCTCATCCTACCAAATGCTCCTTCTTTTATACCCTTCATTCATCCATACTCTATTATATTTAACTCAGATGGCATAAAGGTTATTTCCCGAGGCTATGCTGCACCTTTTAAACCTGTAATTTTATTTTAACTATTGGTGCAATTAAATTTGAACATGTAGTTCCTGCCACTTTCTCTGGAATTTTCCTTCATTGCTTCCCTCTAGAGTGTAAGTGTCCCTGGACTGGGAGGCTAAGCTAGTAGAGCCCATAATCTGTCAGGTTCTACCAAACCAGAAGACATTTTCAGATGGTCTCCCTTGTCCAAGGATTAACCCAGCTAAGGCTTAGCTGAGAAGGAATGAATATTTTTGCCATAAAGAGTCATGAATGTGACCTACTAAGGTATAAGCCACTATAGCTATCTATAGAGGAAACACAGCAATGAAATATTGAATCTGGGGAGAATGGAGGTTACCCCTGGTTAGATCTAGAAATAAACCTAAAACAAATCCTTAGGTCTCAAAATGTTGAGTCTGACATACTATTCCTTTTTGTGAATTATTTTTATTTGTTTTGTTATATATTTACCAATTACATATAAAAATATTTAATAATCATTTAAAAAATTTTAGTTCCAAGTTCTCTCCCTCTCACCTTCCTTAGAAGGCAAACAACTTGATTTCAATTATACATGTGAAGTCAAGCAAAACATATTTCCATATAAGCCATGTTGCAAAAGAAAACAAAAACACAATAAAACAATAAAAATAAAGTAAAAAACAATATGCTTCACTCTGAATTCAGAGTTCATCATTTCTCTCTCTGAAGTGGATAGCCTTTTTCATCATAAGTCTTTTAGAATTATCTCAGATTATTTCTTTATCAGAGTAACTAATTCTTTCACAGTTGACCATCCTTATAATGTTGCTGTTACTGTGTACAATATTCTTCTGGTTCCATTTACTTCACTTTCCTTGAGTTCATATAAGCCTTTCATGTGTTTCTGAAACCATCCCTTGTATCATTTCTTTTAGCACAATGGTATTCCATTGCAATCATATCCCACAACTTGTTTAGCCATTCCCCTATTGATCAACATTTATTCAATTTCCAATCATTGCCACCACAAAAACAGCTGATATAAATATTTTGTACAAATTGGTCCTTTCTCCTTTTCTTTGATCTCTTTGGGATACAGGCATAGTAGTAATATTGCTGGGTCAAAAGGTATGCACAGTTTTATAACCCTTATCGGCATTGTTCCAAATTGTCCTCCTGAATGGTTGGATAAGTTCACATCAGTGTCCCAATTTTTCCACATCCCTGCCAGAATTTGCTATTCTCCTTTTTGTCATTTTAGTCAATCTGATGAGTGTAAGGTAATATCTCAGAATTATTTTAATTTGCTTTTCTTTAAATCAGAAATAATTTAGAGGATTTTTTTTCCTGTGACTGTGGACTGCTTTGATTACTTCTGAAAACTGTCTGCTCACCTTTCACCATTTATAAACTGAAGATTGGCTTTTATTTTTATAAATTTTGTTCAGTTCCTTATATAGTTGAGACATTAAACTTTTATTTAAAAATATTGCTTTCTTTAAATTATAGAAAAATGTCTCAGTTTTCTGTTTTCCTTCTAATTTTGGCTGTATTAATTTTGTTTGTGCAAAAGCATTTAAATTTCATGTAATCAAAATTATATATTTTGAAGCCTGTTAACTCCTCTCTCTCTCTCCTGTTTGGTCATTAACAAATGCCTTATCCATAGAACTGACAGGTACATTTTTCTATACTCTTCTAATTTACCTGTGTCACCCTTTATATCTAAATCATTTATCCATTTTGACCTTATCTCAATATATAGTATGAGATCTTAGTCTATACCTCATTTCTTCCAAACTGCTTTTCCAGTTTTGCCAACAATTTTTTTCAAGTGGTGATTTCTTGCCCCCAAATCTTGGATCTTTTAGTTTATCAAACACTAGATTACTATGTTTCCTTACTAATATGTATTTTGTATATAATCTATTCCACTCTATTTCTTATCCATTAGCATTTTATTTTGATGATTACCACTTTGTAATATAGTTTGAAATCTGGAAATTCTAGGTCACCTTCCTTAACTTTGGTTTTTCATTGATTACCTTAATATTTTTTACCTTTTGTTCTGACATGAATCTTTTCACTATTTTTTTCTAGATCTATAAAATATCTCTTTGGTACTTTTATTGGTATGGCATTGAATAACTAAATTAACTTAGGTAGAATTGTCATTTTTATTACATTGGCTCAGCCTACCCATGAGCAATTAATTTTTCTCCAATTGTTTAGATCAGTGATGGGAAAACTATGGCCCACAGGCCAGATGTGGCCCCGTGAAATGTTCTATCTGGCTGTGTGACATTATTTCCTAATATGACAAATACAATGAGTAGGATACAATACAATGAAACTTCGAAAGAGCTGCCTTAGAAACAGACTGACAGATGAGCATTTCCTTTCCTTTGGCCCCCCTCTTTAAAAAATTTGCCCATCTCATGCAACTCAAAAAATTAGAAAGTGAGCAAATTAAAAATCCCCAGATGAAAACTAAATTAGAAATACTAAAAACCAAGGGAGAAATTAATAAAATCGAAAGTAAAAGAACTATTGAATTAATAAATAAGACTAGAAGCTGGTACTTTGAAAAAACAGATAAAATAGACAAAGTACTGGTCAATCTAATAAAAAGGAAAGAAGAAAACCAAATTGATAGTATCAAAGATGAAAAGGGAGACCTCACCTCTAATGAAGGGGAAATTAAGGCAATCATTAAAAACTATTTTGCCCAATTATATGGCAATAAATATAACAATTTAGGAGATATGGACGAATATTTACAAAAATATAAACTGCCTAGATTAACAGCAGAAGAAATAGAATACCTAAATAATCCCATATCAGAAATAGAAATTGAACAAGCCATCAAAGAACTCCCTAAGAAAAAATCACCAGGGCCTGATGGATTCACAAGTG
>NC_058135.1:17261877-17292969 GCF_016433145.1 Gracilinanus agilis | reverse complement strand
TAACCATGTTAAAAATGTATATTAATAAATGTTAAAAAAAATAAATAAAAATAAATTTAAAAAATCATTCTACATGTAACTGAAAAAATTAATTTAAAAAATGAAATAAAAATTATTTTATTTATTTCATTGAAATTAAAAAAAAAATTTGCCCATCACTGGTTTAGATCTTTGGGTGAAAAGTGTTTTGTAACTATGTTGATAATTCCTACGTTTGTCTTGTCAGGTATCACCGAATAGTATTGTCTTATATATTATCTGCATTTATTCTAAATGGACTTTCTCTTTTATCTCTTCTTGATGTATTTTGTTGATTGCATATAGAAATGCAGATGTGTGTATGTTTATTTTATATTTTGCAACTTTGTTGAAGTCATTAATTACTTCAAGTAGTTTTATTAGTTGATTCTCTGCAGAGTGATAGTTTTATTTCCTCATTTCCTTTTTTTATTCCTTCAATTTCTTTTTCTTATATTATTGTCATAGCTAGCATCTCTAATATAATACTTAATATTATAATAATGGACATCCTTTGTCCACTATTAATCTTATTGAGAAGACTTTAAGCATATTGTAAGGTATATTAAAAGGTTAGGTTGCCAGGGAATTGAATAACTATCAATTCCCAATTAAAGAATAACCTCAAGTCAAAATGACTTTTATGGAAGTTTATTTACAAATGAGGAGAAAGTAAGATTTAGAGAGAGGATAAGGTAAGATAATTAACCTGACAAGATAAATAATTTGCTTAGGTCCCTGGTTTAACCCAAGCAGATATAACTAGTCCTCGGTTGGAAAAAGGTCAAGCAGATCTAACTAGTCCTCAATTGGGAAAAGGCCAAGCCTTGAGCCGAGGGCCGAGGCCCAAAGTCCCAGAGGCATATGAAGCAAAAGCTTCATTCACAGAATCTCTTTGAAAGGGAAATTCCTTAAGAGAATTTCAGGAAGATTCAGTTTTTACACTCACCATGTGGAATTCCAAAGAAAACATTTTAGAACAGTCTCACCAAGGTCCAGATCACAAACCAGAAGCACTCCTTCAGGTCCCGTTCATGAACCACCAGAGAGCCCTCAGCTCCCTGAACTCTTTTTTTTTTTTTTTATAAACCCTTACCTTCCATCTTGGAATCAATACTGTGTATTGGCTCCAAGGCAGAAGAGTGGTAAGGGTAGGCAATGGGGGTCAAGTGACTTGCCCAAGGTCACACAGCTGGGAAGTGACTGAGGCCAGATTTGAACCTAGGACCTCCCATCTCTAGACCTGGCTCTGTGCCTTTCTCTTAGTTTACGTGTCCAATCACAACAGGTGATTGGATACGCAACTTTTCTTAGGACTACCCAGGAGGTAGTCAGTAAATTCTGACTTGTCACTCACTCTAGCACACATGGGTTACAGACCTCCTAACTTGTGAGTTAAGTGAAGATGTTTTCACCTTTGGTGATTAAATCTAAAGATGGGCCAGCTAGATTTAATCTCATTATCACGATATCCCTTTATAAATAGTATTTGGTTTTGGTTTTAGATAGATGCTACTTCTCATTTTGAAAAATTGATTCCTAGGCTTTCTAGTGTTTTTAATAGGAATGTATGTTGTATTTTGTCAAAAGTTTTTTCTGTATCTATTGATATAATCACATGATTTTTGTTATTGTTATAAATATGATCAATTGTATGGGTGGCTACTTGCTATTTAACCATCCCTGCACTCCTGGTATAAATCTCATCTTGTCATCATAATGTATGATCATTGTGATATCTTGCTATAATCCTCTTGCTATTATTTTATTTAAAATTAATATTCATTAAGGAAATTGGTTTATAGGTTTTTTTTAAACCCTTACCTTTCATATTAGAATCAATATTGTGTATTGGTGCCAAGGCAACAGAGTGGTAAGGGGTAGGCAATGGAGGTCAAGTGACTTGCCCAGGGTCACACAGCTAGGAAGTGTCTGGGGTCAGATTTCAACCCAGGACTTCTCATCTCTAGGTCTGGCTCTCAATCCACTGAGCCACCTAGCTGCCCCCATCCAACTGGCTTTTAATATATGTGTCCATAGTCCTTTATTAAATGCAATTTTACTGCATTGTGGTCTGAAATGGATGCATTTAATATTTCTGTATTTGGTTGTGATGCTTTTCTTTTTATAAGATCAATTTTAGTGAAAGTGTCATATAATGCTGAGAAGAAGTTTTCTCCAGAGGACTATGATATCTAACTTTCCTAAGATTCCAGTCATTTCCTTGACTTCTTATTCATTTTATGGTTAGATTTAACTAGCTCTCAGAGGGGAAGGTTGAATTCCCCTACTATGATAGTTTTACTTTTTCTTTCTGTAATTCATTTAATTTTTTTCTTAAGAATTTGGATGCTATTTCTTTTGTTGTGTAAGAGCAGACTGGGTTGAGTGAAGCTTGGAATGTTGAGAAGCTAGTTTGAGTGACACAGATCAACAGTTGAGTTGGAGCAAAGGATCTTGGGATAGAGAACCTGAACAAAGGGGCTTTTGATCTAGGATCTTAGGGAAAGAGGATGAACACTTGCCCACCTGGGATCAATGGAGAGCCAGCCCAAAGGGTTTTCTTTGGACATCTATATCCCAAAAAACTGGTGTATTTCCTGAAAGCCTCAACTGTCAACCAAAAGATTTCAGGTCTCCATAGGCCTGGGGGGTCAGTGGACACAAGACTGCTGCTGAGCCAGTCCCCAAAGACTCTCAACCCTTACCTGCCTTATATCAAAGACCCTGTCATATTTTGAATAGTATAGATTTTAGGTTAGGATAAGAAATAGGGGAGGGAAGGTCAATAGGGTTTCAGCCATCTGACCTGACCAGGGAGAAGGGCCTTTTGGGATTAGTAATCAGGGATTCCCCCAATACCTCTACCCTCTCTCCATCTTCTGCAACTTTAGCAATTACAAAAATAAACTTAAATTTCTGTCAGATAAAAAGAGATTTTATTCAGGGGGACACAGAGGGAACAAGCAGTCTGAGAGGCTAGCAGCTCAAGCCTTGACTCCATCTGATCAAGGTCCCCTAACTGTGCCACTTTAACCCAGTTGGGGGCTTTTGCCTAAAGGAGATCTTGGCTTACCAAGCCTGGGGCCCCACCAACATTACCCATATGTAAAGACCCCTCTCAATCTACCATCGCTTGCTAATTCTCTGGTAATCTTTACAGAGAATTCCCTCTTCATGCCAGTAATAGTGATATATAGAGTTCCTGATAGACACACACATCCAAGTCTGTCATCCCTTTACCATCTAACGCCTCCCCAAATATATCAGTATTACACTTTCATACATGTTTAATATTGATATTAGCTCATTGTGTTTGGTTCCTTTTAGCAGTTTCCCTATTTGTTTCTTTTAATTAGGTCTGGTTTTGCTTTTGCTTTGTGTGAAATCATGATTGCTACTCCTATCTTTATTTCAACTGAAACCTAATAGATTCTGCTCAAACCCCTTATTATAACTCTCTGTGTGTATCTCCATATTTTCAAGTGTGTTTCTTGTAAACAACATGTTGTTGGATTCTGTTTTCTAATCCATTCTGCTATCTACTTCTGTTTCTTGGCTGAATACATCCTATTGATATTCACTGTTATGATAACTAAGGGTACATTTCCTTCCATCTTATTTTCTTCTGTTTCTCTCTCTCTATCCTATCCTATCCCTCCTCTAAATTGTTTTGTTTCATCTTCTTTTATCTGCCCTCTCTTTTATCCATCTACCCTCCCTTCCCCCTTTCTATTATATCCTTCCCCTCCTACTTCCTTGTTGGGTAAGATAGATTTCTATTACTAACTGAATATGTGTGTGTATATATATATATATATACATAGGAGAAATATATATATATATATATATATATATATTTCTCCTTTTGAACCAATTTAGATATGAGATTTAAGCATTGCCCACACCACCCCTACACTGTAAAAGCTTTTCCATGTACACCTCTTTTATGTGAGATAATTTTGCCCATTCGTTCTCTCCTTTTCCCTTTCTTTTAAGGTATCTTTCTTTCTTGCCCATCTGTTTTTTACATTATTTAAACATAATTGACTCATTCCCACACCCTCTTTCTATGTAGAATCTTCCTAAATGCTCCAATAATGATAAAGTTCTTAGAAGATACAAGTATCATTTTCTTTTGGAAAGATAAACAGCTTTACCTTGTTGAGTCCCTTATGATTTCTCTTTCATATTTGCCTTTTTGTGTTTCTTTTGACTTTTGTATTTGAAGTCTATTTAACTCCATTGAAGTCTATTGTCTATTGAACTCTTCTTTCCATCCAGAATTCTTGAAAGTCTTATATGTCATTAAATATCAATTTTTCCTCTTGAAGAATTGTATTCATCTTTGTTGATGATTCTTTGTTTTAATTCCAGCTCTTTTGTCTTCTGGAATATCATTTTTAAAGTTCTCCAATCCTTTAATGTAGGAGCTCCTAAATCTTTTGTGATTTTGACTAGTAGCTGCATGTGTTTTCTTTCTTGCTGCTTGAAGTATTTTCTCTTTTAACTCTAGAATTTGTCTATTATATTCATGTGAATTTTCATTTTGGTTTCTCTTTCATGTGGTAATTAGTGGATTCTTTTGATTTCTATTTTACTCTTTGGTTCTAGGATATCAATGCAATTTTCCCTGATAATGTCTTGAAATATGATGTCTAGGCTGTTTCTTTGATTGTGGCTTTCAGGTAATGTGATAATTCTTAAATCATCTTTTCTTGATCTATTTTCTAGTTGGTTTTCCAATGAGATATTTTTTCATTCTTTTTACTTTGTTTGATTGTTTCTTGATATCTCATAGAGTCATTAGCTTCCACTTGACTAGTTCTAGTTTTTACGAAATTGTTTTCTTCTATGAACTTTTTGACTTCTTTTCTCATTTGGCCAATTCTATTTTTAAATGTGTTATTTTCTTCAGTATTTTTATGTGCTTTTTTACTAAACTTGTCTTTCCATAACTTTCTTCCTTTTATTTAATTCCCTTACCTAATTTTTCTTCTACTACTATTATTTGATTTTGAAGATCATTTTTAGCTTTTCTAGGAATTCTTATTGGACTTCTAATTCATTTTTTTCTTTGAGGCTTTATTTATAGCTGTTTTGACTTCATTGTCTTCTAAATTTGTTTCTTGATAACTGACCCCTGTGATGATAGTAAATTTTTGAACTCATGTTCTTTTTGAAATTATTTGTTCATTTTCTCACCCTGTATCTTGATTTTAAATTTTATGTTAATGTTGACCTCTGTTCCTGGTGTGAGTGGGTAGAAGAGCTCTGTTTCGAACATCATGCTTTCTTTTCACTGCTGTTTTCAGAGATAGTTCTTATTATCTGGATATTTTTGGTACCTCCAAAGTGGTGTGATCTGAGGAGAAACATTTTACTTCTCTCTTGGTCTGCATTCTGTTTCTTATCCAGAAAGAGCCTTTAATCCTTTTGGATTGAAATTGATATTGCTCCTCAGGAATCTTCCTCTTTTGGGATTAGAAACAATATTGGTCCACAGGGACCAAGATCCCTTGGTATCCCTTGATACCTGATACTTCTCCTCAAGGTTTTCCCTCTTGACAGATAATGATCCTTTCTAATAACTGAACAGAAGTGGGTATAGGCAATGGAGTTGCCAAAGAGGATCTGGTCCTGTATTCAGTGCTAGCATAGAGGCATTCTGTAATCCCTTTTTGATTAATTGCCAAGTCATCTTATCATCTCTGTTTTAAGAGCTTCCAAAGCTTCTGTTTTTTCTGTGTCCACCACCTTGTTCCACAACTCATATTTTATCCACATGAGCTCCAGACCAAACTTCTCACCCACGTCACAGATTTCTCTTTTCAAATTCCTATATTGTCTCGGGCAGGAAAAATGTCTCACTCTGAACTTTTGTAGGTGCTACCAATCCAGAATTCAATTTAAGGTGTTCTTTTAAAGATTTTTGGAAGGCAATGTTGGGAGAGGCCATCTGAGTGCTTTTACCACTCCTCCATTGTGAATCTACTGGAGAAGTCTTCATGAAGGCTGACTTACTAGTCTCAATGACTCTTTGTTACATAGAAAACCCATTTAAATTTTTTACCAATTCTCTTTACTTTAATATTTATTAAGCCCATGCTTACCTTTCATAAATTCTATGTGCCATTAAGTAAATAACTACAGATAGCTAAAAGGCATTTACCTAGTGGCCTCTGAATGAAATTCAATTCAATTCAACAAGCATTTATTAAATACCTAATATTTTCCACCTTATTTCTATCCTTGTGTAGGCTATTCTGGAATCTCTTATCCCATTCATCAACCATCCATTTTTATATACCACTACAGTCAGTGAAATGAATAGAGAATTTGCAATAAAGTTCAAGTCCTGCCTGTGACACATATTAGTTGTATGACCCTAGGCAATTCACTTAACCTCTTTCTCTCACACTTCTCTAAAAATCTCCAACTTTATGAGTATAGGTAGCATAGAAAGTATTAGCATGTACTAGTAGAAAAATTACTTTACCAGGGAGTTCCCATTTATTAATATGCCATTGCCTGGGTTACAACAAAAATGGAATAGTCCTTGACCTGATAAAGCTTATGTGTGTTATGAAAAGATACAATATACACTTACAGCAAAAACTTTTCTTGTGGAAATTTGGAAGGTGGATCAGGGAATAAATAGGCAGAAAAATACTATAAACACAGTGGGATTGTATTAGGACAATAGGCAAATTTTCCCCAAAAACCTTTTGTCTCTGCCCCAGTCAGGGTCGGGAAGTCAGGCCTTAAATTCATGTAGCACAAGTGAATTGTGAGGCACTGGGGATAATGGTCAGTAAAAGGATGGCAATATCATGTGCCACTATAGGACCAAAAGGCAAGGCATTGTTATACCCCCCTAACCTAAAGAATATTGACTCCTGGAGAAAAGTTCCTTTCAGCAAGCTAGTTATCTTCCTGTGGAGACAAATAATAAATTCTTTACCAATGCCTGCCCTCACTCCTATTTGGCAATTTTTTTTATTCTTGCTGGATGTCTTCTTGGGTTCTTCCTAAATCAACTTTCCAAGTCTTCTACTTTGAGCCCAAAGTGTTTAAGTTACCTCTAGTGCCCTCTTTCTCAGCAGATAACCAATATACTATGACCTTCCTTCTTTCTCCTGCTCTAGACTTCAATAACTCTCTGTATCTTCACCCATTTTCGACTTCCCCTTCATTGCTCATTCTCTAAGGGACAATCCTGAAACCTGTGCTGTTAATCCTACTTACTTCTTTCTCCCCTAGGAATTTGTCCTTCCCTCTCTGGTTCCCAGCTTTTTCCTTTGCAGGAGCTTTTTCTCTACTGACTATCATATGCTCAGGTCTCTCACCTCCTTGAGAAAAGAAAAACAAAAAATCTATACTTGACCTTTCTGTCTCCTCATGATATCATTCAATAGCTCTTATCTCCAACTCTATAGCCACTCTCTCAGAAAGAAAAGAGTTGTTGACTCCTGCTGCCTACTATTTTCTCCCAATCTTTTTTCACTTAAATTCAAACTTCAATCTCATCACTCTTTTCCAAGGCTACCAATGATCTTTTTTTAATAAAAATTTTTATTGATGTCTTTTGTTTTACATCAATGACATTTCCCAATATATTCCTCTCTGTCCCTCAGAAGACATTTTAATATGAATTTCAAAAGAGGGGGGGAAAGCAGTTTAGTAAAAGTAATCACATTTAAAAACCTGAATTTATACGTAATATGCCACAGTCATAGTCCCCTACCTTTTCAACAAAGCAAGTAATTATTTTCTTTTATCCCTTTTGTGGGGGGAGGGAGTCATAATTTCAGTTGGGATTTTTATTAGATTATCATTATAAGTTCAGTTTGAACTGTTTTCTGTTTGTTTACTTCCACTTGTAGTCTTTACATATATACATATGTATATATGTATATATAGTTTTCCTCATTAAGGTTTATATATTTTGTACCAGGTCACTTCTTTATATTAATTATATTAATTTCTTATCATACAGAAACACATCAGTATATTCATGGACCATAACTCATTCAACCACACTCCATTAATGGCATCTACTTTGTTTCTTTGTTACTACAAAAAACATAAATATTTTGGTGTATATGGCACCCTTTTCCCTATCTTTGACCTCCCAGCAGTATATGCCTAGCAGAGCAATCACTGGGTTAAAGAATAAGGACATTTAAGCCACTTTCTTAGCACAGTCACAAATTGTTTTTCATAATGATGGAACCCATTCACAATTCTACCAACAAAGTACCAATAATCTCCTAACTACTAAATTTAGTAATCTTGACTTCTCTATAGCTTTTGACTATCCCCTTCTCTTAGACAATTTTTCCTCCCCTAGCTTCCATAACAGTGCTCATTCTTTGTTCTTCTTTTTGCTCTTTGATTGTTCCTTCTCAGTGTCCTTTCTTGGTTCACCAGTCATTTCCCAACTTCTATTTATGGATTCCTTCCAAACTCTGTCTGGATTCAAGGATCAATATTATCTTCTTTGGTGATCTCATTAACTCCTTTGGGTTCATTTACTAAAATTATGCAAATGTTTCCCAAATCTATAACTATCACCATAATAGTTTTTCTAAACCCTATCCTAGATCATCAACTTTCTTGTTCACTTTTCTCCCTGGTCATCACGTGAGCATTTAAAAGTCAGCTAGTCTGAAGTGCTAATCATTATGTTCTCTCACTCAAAATTTCTTGCATTTAAAGTGGAATCTAAGCTCCTTGAGAAGGACTATTTTTGCTTTATTTTTTTCATCTCCATTGCCTAACAGAGTGCCCAACACATATGAAGTGCTAAATAAGTGCTTGTCAATTATTGGTTGGGACCTGCACTGTAGAAAGCCTTTACCATTGGGCTGAGTAGTTTATATTTGATCCTTAGGGCAAAACACAATGACCCCAAACTTTCAAGTAGAATAGTGACATGATCAGGCCTGAGCCCGATACTCCAGTCTAGAAAAAGTATGAACCAAAAGAAACAAGAAGCATCAGTCAACCAACTCATTACATTCTTTTAACTCCGCTCAAAAGGCTTTAAGTCAGATGACTAGAAATGATGGTCCTATGCTAGCAACAGGAACGATTTTGTTTGGTTCTACATTTGCAGAGTTGCTCTGTTGAACCTTATTTTCCCTTAAAAGCATGCTATTAAATAATATTCTCCTTTCTGATATTTAAATACCAACTTCAGGGTCTCTCAGCCCAGATTCAATGCCAAGGCTGGAAATTTCAAAACTACAACTGTTCAGAGCTGGAATCCAAATAAGAAACAAGAAGGCATCTAGTAACTGAAGCTTAATGGTAAGGCTTTTCCTTGCAAAGATATATATCCAGAGCACTACCATGGCGTTTGGCTATTGTGTATGGGTACAGAAGGATAAGAAAACCTCCTCCCTTCCTGGAAGTCAAAGCATATGAAAAAGAGGAAGGGTTTCTAACCCCCACTGCCCCCCCCCAAAAACTGTTTCCTATAACTCATTCTTCCAAGCAATGGGAATAGAGTGCTGAAGGGCCCTTGACTCTTAGTCATCAATCCTCTTTAATGCAGGTGTACTCAGGGAAGTTATCTTTGTCCTTCACCCATGCAGCTATGGCACGTCTAGCTCCATGGGAAGGGACCTCTTATGACAAAGGTTCAAGGTTTATAATTTCAAGTGGATTGAAGGATCTTGGATTGACTTGAGATTCATCTCACAAGATGTAGGGGGAGTTCAGGGAAGACTAGTATCTCTGATGTGAGGGTTTGCTGAACCCTTTACATGGCTGCTTTCATTTTTTGGTGTCTATTTGCCACCCAGCTCTCATCTGTAACTTCAAGAAGCTGTAGCATGCACAGCAGCCATATCTTGGTAAACATCTCAGTAGGCAGACTAAACTAAGTTTAGGGTAACCAACAGGCCTCAAACCATTGATACCCTAGTCCCAAGTAGCCAAGAATCAATTCCTAAAGAATTGCCACATTGCCTGTTAAGCAAGGGTTGAATATCTGAGATGACAATTCTCATAGCTTTCCTTAAGGCTCTAGGTATTATAAACTTTACTTTGGTTCCCGAATCAGCTCTTAATCTCTCATTCAGTCTAACCCTTGACCATCATAAGAAAAGCCACCCCATATCCTAGCAGAGTGAAATTAATTTGGTAATCGGTCCATATTACTGGTTGCTCTGGAATTCTCCCAAAGACTTCCAATGAAGATATTTCTTTGAAATTCAATCCTTTTTCTCTTCTCATGGTAGAAAAGCACAGAATAGAAAAGGAAAGTGTCCTTTAGGATGGCCCCACCTCATTTCACTTACCAATACAACGACAGACCAAGCCATTGCTAACTACAACCATGGCTACTCTTTACATTAGGATGCATAATCCAGGGAGAAGAATGAATCTGAGTTTAGCATTTGAGATAGGTTGAGAGGCACATTTTACCAAAATATTTTTGGTTTTGTTTGGATTAAAAAAACTTAAAAAACCATTTTATTAAAAACTTTCATATCATACTCATTCATTGTTATCAAAGGTTGTTTTTTACAAATTCAATTGTCATTTTTGTTTTTGGTTTGCCAAAGGTGGTCAACAAAGTAAATCAGAAGTATTCATTTCCCCCATTTGGTCAGTGGCAGATGGCTTGGTCTGAAAGAATAACAATATAAATGTGGCCAAAGGGTTTTTCCAGGTTAAGATGGAGGCAGAGTAAAAAGCAGCGCTTAACCTCTCCTAAACAAAACATACAGGACTCCTCAAGGGGACATAAAAACAAATCCAGACGAACGGAGGGACCCTACAACAAGGCACAGCATGGAAGGTATGTGGAATCGGGGCATTTCCATGCTATAAAGGGGTGAAATAGCTCTCACTAAATCGCGGGCTGAGCAACCCCTCCCCATACACACACACCACCTACAAAGGCAAAGCCAGCTCAAAAGAAATAGAGCAAGTTTGGGGCACCCATTGAGTCACTGGCAGCTCCAGGGCCTGTTCCTGAGAGCAGTAAGACTTAGGACCCCAAAAGGCTAAAGAACGCACACGGACTTTGAGCACGGACACGGAGCGCAGGCTCAGGCGGAGGCAGACACAGGCACAAGCAAAGGCTCTGAAACCTTGAGTGGGGAACCAGTGCAGATGGGTATATGACTGTGGAAGCAGTGCCCTGAGACCTGTAAAGGAACCTCCGGCAGAGGATCAAGCAAGGGGGTCCACCAGGAGGCTTGACCTTGAGAACAACCAGACCTGAGACCTCAGGAGCCAAAAGAGCGCAGACAGACCCTGAGTGCTAGGATAAAGCTGAGAACAGTCTGAGCTAACAATGGCAACCCAGAATCAGGAAGGCCAAAAGAGAAAGATTAACAACAAGAAGAAGAAATCTTTAACACTCGACAACTTTTACATAGAGAAAATCCAGACAACAGAGTAATCAGAAGAGGAGAAAAAACAAGCAATCTCATCGGGACCCTCCCAAAATAATGAAAACAGGTCACAAGCGATGGAAGAGTTCAAAGCTGAGATGACGAGAAAGTTGGAAAACATTTGGTTAGAAAAATGGGAAATAGCACAAAAGGAAATCAGGCAAGAAAATAACAGTTTTAAAAGGCAGAATTTTGCAATTGGAAAGTGAGGCTCAGAAATCAAATGAACTGATAGGCAAATTGAACACCAGAAATGACCAGATTGAAAAGGAAAACCAGTCCCTAAAGGCTAGAATTGAGCAATTAGAAGCTAATGATCTCTCAAGACAGCAAGAACAAATAAAACAAAGTCAAAAGGCTGAAAAAATAGAAGGAAACATGAAATATCTCAATGAGAAAGTGACAGACCAAGAAAACTGGTCTAGAAGAGACAATTTGAAAATCATTGGACTTCCTGAAAAACCAGAAATTAATAGAAATTTTGACTCCATACTAAAAGAAATAATTCAGCAAAATTGCCCTGAAATTCTACAAGAGGGCAATATAGACATTGAAAGGATCCATAGATCACCCTCTACACTAGTCCCAGAAAAGACAACCCCCAGGAATATAATAGCCAAATTAAGAGCTTCCAAATAAAAGAAAAAATCTTACAAAAAGCCAGAAAAGACAATTCAAATATCAAAGAGCACCAATCAGGATCACACAGGATCTGGCAGCTTCCCATTCTAAAAGACCGCAAGGCTTGGAATATGATATTCAGAAAAGCAAGAGAGCTGGGCCTTCAAACCATGGATCAACTAACCATCAAAATTGACTATATACTTCCAGGGGAAAGAGCATTCAACAAAATTGCAGATTTCCAAGTATTTGCACAGAAAAGACCAGGACTAAATGTAAAGTTTGATATCCAACCACAAAAATCAAGAGAAACATGAAAAGGTAAATAAGAAACAGAGGCAAAAGAAAGAAAACTCATAATTTTTAAATTTGCCTTTTTAAGGGCCTCAGTAAGATCTAATTATCTGTATTCCTATGTGGAGAAATGCTATGTATAATTCACTGTAGTGAACTCTATTCACTATTATAGTAAACAGAAGAATAATTCATAGGGAGAGGGTGGAATACTAAATAATCTAAGATGGCATAGGGGATGGGAAAGAGGGGGTGAATAGCAGGGGACACCAAGAGAAACTTGAGTGAATGAGAAAATAGGATATTCTATTACACACAAAGAGGGCATGGGAAGGGGAGGGGACAAATACTATTATAAGAAGGAGAGGAAGAGAGCATAAAGAGGTAATAATCAAACCTTACTCTCAGTGTAATCAACCCGGAGAGGGAAGAGTAGCTATATTATCCATTTGGATATAAAAGTCTATCTAACCCTACTGAGAAAGTCAGAAGAAATAAACCAAGGGGAGCAGGGGAGTGGGGAGGTCAAAAAAGGGAAGGGAGAAGAAAGGGGAGGGAATTTATTAGGCCTTTAAAAATAAAAAGAAGGGAATAATAAGGGAGGGGGTAGAAAGGGAAGTTAATCAAGGGAGGGGATAAGGGATACTGGCTTACAGCAAACCACTGGTTTAAAAGGAAATAGTTTAAGAAGAAGGGGTAGGAATAGGGGAGGATACGAAAATGTCAGTGAATGCACAACTGATAATTATACCTCTGAATGTGAATGGGATGAACTCGCTCATAAAACAGAAGCAAATAGCAGAGTGGATTAGAAACCAAAATCCTACCATATGTTGTCTACAAGAAACACATATGAGGCAGGTGGACATACACAAGTTTAAGGTTCAGGGTTTGAGCAAAATCTTTTGGGTGTCAAATGAGAAAAAGAAGGCAGGAGTGGCTATTATGATTTCTGACAAAGCCAAAGTAAAAATAGATAGGATTAAAAAAGACAGGGAAGGTCATTACATCCTGATTAAAGGCAGTATAAACAATGAGGAAATAACAGTGCTCAATATGTATGCACCAAGTGGCATAGCATCCAAATTCATAAAGGAGAAACTGGCAGAGCTCTAGAATGAAATAGATAGTAAAATCATACTAGGGGGAGATCTAAATATTCCTCTTTCAGATCTAGATAAATCAAACCAAAAAATAAATAAGAAGGAGGTAAGAGAGGTGAATGAAGTCCTAGAAAAATTAGAATTAATTGACATGTGGAGAAAAATAAATAGGGACAAAATGGAATATACCTTCTTTTCAGCTGAACATGGTACATTCACAAAGATTGACCATGGATTAGGGCATAGAAACATCGCAAACAAATACAAAAGAGCAGAAACAATAAATATAACTTTCTCAGATCATAATGCAATAAAAATAATAATTAGTAAGGGCACATGGACAGGCAAATCAAAAACCAATTGGAAATTAAAAAATATGATTCTCTAAAACCAATTTGTCAAAGAAGAAATCATGGAAACAATCAACAATTTCATTGAAGAGAATGACAGTGATGAGACATCCTACCAAACTCTGTGGGATGCGGCCAAGGCAGTACTCAGGGGGAAATTTATATCCTTGAGTGCATATAACAAATTAAGGAGGGTAGAGATCAATGAATCAAAAAATTAGAAAGTGAGCAAATTAAAACCCCCCAGATGAAAACTAATTTTTTTTTTATCCTGGGACTCAATTCTAGGAGCATAGGGCCACAACCAGTAGGCAATGGGTAGCTCAGGGTCACCCAGCTAGGAAGTGTCTGAGCTCGGATTTGAACCTAGGACCTTTCGTCTCTAGGCCTGGCTCTCAATCCACTGAGCTAGCCCAGCTGCCCCTACTTTAGGTTGCAGTTTCTTTAGAAGATGTAGTTTTTACAGGGTGGGGTTGCTAGCCCCACGCCCAACCCTCCTCCTTTTTCATCCGGGCTAGGGACCATCCTTAGCCCAGGAGTGGTAAGGGTGGGCAGTAGGGGTCAAGTGACTTGCCCAAGGTCACACAGCTGGAAGTGTCCGAGGCCGGACTTGAACCTAGGACCTCCAGTCTCTAGGCCTGGCTCTCAATCCACTGAGCCACCCAGCTGCCCCTAAACTAAATTAGAAATACTAAAAATTCAGGGAGAAATTAATAAAATCGAAAGTAAAAGAACTATTAAATTAATATATAAGATTAGAAGCTGGTATTTTGAAAAAACAGATAAAATAGACAATGTACTGGTCAATCTAATAAAAAAAGGAAAGAAGAAAACCAAATTGACAGTATCAAAAATGAAAAGGGAGACCTCACCTCTAATGAAGGGGAAATTAAGGCAATCATTAAAAACTATTTCACCCAATTAGATGGCAATAAATATAACAATTTAGGAGATATAGATGAATATTTACAAAAATATAAATTGCCTAGATTAATAGCAGAAGGAATAGAATACCTAAATAATCCTATATGAGAAAAAGAAATTGAACAAGCCATCAAAGAACTCCCTAAGAAAAAATCACCAGGACCTGATGGATTCACAAGTGAATTCTATCAGACATTCAAAGAGCAACTAATCCCAATACTATACAAACTTTTTGATATGATAAGCAAAGAAGGAGTCCTACCAAATTCCTTTTATGACACAAATATTGTACTGATTCCAAAGCCAGGGAGATCAAAAACAGAGAAAGAAAACTACAGACCAATCTCTCTAATGAACATAGATGCAAAAATCTTAAATAGAATACTAGCAAAGAGACTCCAGCAAGTAATTAAGAATATCATCCACCATGATCAGGTGGGATTTATACAATGGAATGCAAGGATGGTTCAACATTAGGAAAACCATCCACATAATTGACCATATCAACACTCTAACAAACAAAAATCACATGATTATCTCAATAGATGCTGAAAAAGCTTTTGACAAAATATAGCATCCATTCCTATTGAAAACACTGAAAAGTATAGGAATAGAAGGACCTTTCCTAAAAATAATAAACAGTATATACCTAAAACCATCAACAAACATCATATGCAATGGGGATAAAATAGAAGCCTTCCCATTAAGATCAGGAGTAAAACAAGGGTGCCCATTATCACCTCTATTATTCAACATAGTACTAGAAACACTAGCAGTTGCAATTAGAGAAGAAAAAGAAATTGAAGCTATCAAAACAGGCAATGAGGAGACTAAGCTATCACTCTTTGCAGATGATATGATGGTCTACTTAAAAAACACTAGAGAATCAACTAAGAAGCTTGTAGAAATAATCAACAACTTTAGCAGAGTTGCAGGATACAAAATAAATGCACATAAATCAGCAGCATTTCTATACATTACCAACAAATTAGAGCAGCAAGATTTAGAAAGAGAAACACCATTTAAAATCACCCTAGACAATATAAAATACTTGGGAATCTATCTACCAAAACAAACGCAGCAATTATACGAAAAAAACTACAAAACATTTTCCAAACAAATAAAATTGGATCTAAACAATTGGAAAGCCATTGATTGCTCATGGGTAGGATGAGCTAACATAATAAAAATGACCATTCTACCCAAATTAATTTACCTATTTAGCACTATACCTATCAAACTACCAAAAAACTTCTTTACTGAATTTAAAAAAACTATAACAAATCTCATTTGGAATAACAAAAGATCAAGAAAATCAAAGGAAATAATGAAAAAAAATTTTGTGAAGGAAAGGGGCCTAGCAGTACTAGATATTAAACTATACTATAAAGCAGCAGTCATCAAAACAATATGGTACTGGCTAAGAGACAGAAGGGAGGATCAGTGGAATAGACTTGGGGTTTATGACATCAGCAAGACAGTGTATGATAAAACCAAAGAGCCCAACTTTTGGGACATGAATCCACTATTTGACAAAAACTGCTGGGAAATTTGGAAAACAATATGGGAGAGATAAGGTTTAGATCAACATCTCACACCCTACACCAAGATAAATTCAGAATGGGTGAATGACTTGAATATAAAGAGGGAAACTATAAATAAGTTAAATGAACACAAAATAGTATACTTGTCAGATCTCTGGGAAAGGAAAGATTTTAAAACCAAGCAAGAGTTAGAGAAAATTACAAAATGTAAATTAAATGCTTTTGATTATATTAAACTAAAAAGCTTTTGTTCAAACAAAAACAATGTAGTTAAAATCAGAAGGGAAACAACAAATTGGGAAAAAATCTTTATATCAAAAAACACCGACAGGGGTCTAATTACTCAAATATATAAGGAGTTAAATCAATTGTATAAAAAATCAAGCCATTCCCCATTTGATAAATGGGCAAGAGACATGAATAGGCAATTTTCAGGTAAAGAAATAAAAAGTATCAATAAGCACATGAGAAAGTATTCTAAATCTCTAATAATTAGAGAAGTGCAAATCAAAACAACTCTGAGGTACCACCTCACACATAGCAGATTGGCTAAAATGAAAGAAGGGGAGAGTAATGAATGCTGGAGGGGATGTGGCAAAATTGGGACTTTAATGCATTGCTGGTGGAGTTGTGAACTGATCCAACCATTCTGGCTGGCAATTTGGAAGTATGCTCAAAGGGCTATAAAAGAATGCCTGCCCTTTGATCCAGCCATACCATTGTTGGGTTTGTACCCCAAAGAGATCATAGATAAACAGACTTGTACGAAAATATTTATAGCTGAGCTTTTTGTGGTGGCAAAAAATTGGAACTGGAGAGAATGTCCTTCAATTGGGGAATGGCTGAACAAACTGTGGTATATGCGGGTGATGGAATACTATTGCACTCAAAGGAATAATAAACTGGAGGAATTCCATGTGAACTGGAAAGACCTCCAGGAATTGATGCAGAGCGAAAGGAGCAGAGCCAGAAGAACAGTGTACACAGAGACTGATATACTGTGGTAAAATCAAATGTAATGGACTTCTGCACCAGCAGCAATGCAATGACCCAGGACATTCTGAGGGATTTATGATAAAGAAGGCTACCCACATTTAGAAGAAGGACTGCAGGAGAGGAAACATATAAGAAAAACAACTGCTTGAACACATGGGTTGGGGTGGACATGATTGAGGATGTAGACTCGAAACTACCACAGCAATGCAAGTAACAACAATTTGGAAATAGGTTTTGATCAATGACACATGATAAAACCAGTGGAAATGTGCGTCAGCCATGGGTAGTGGGGGTGCGGGGGTTGAAGGGGAAAGTAGGAGCATGAATCATGTAACCATGTTAAAAAAGAATATTAATAAATGTTTTTTAAAAAAAGAAAAGAAATGTGGCCAAAAGGCATCTATGATAGTAGCTCATGAGAAGCTCACAAGGAATGATTGCTAAGCAATGGATCATATAACTCTGAACATTTCACAAGGGACACTGGCTGAGGAAGACAGAAAACAGCTATAGATCTTGCTTACAACTGTTCTCTGAAATTAATTTCTCCACGCATTGGCAAATGGGTCAGTGTCACAACAACTATATTTTGTCAAGTTTGCTAGAGGCTTTTCAGGGATTTTCCTCTTTCCTCTTTCTTGACTTCAGTTTCTGTAGCTATAAAATGAAGAATAAGGTCTATATTTACTTGTTTTGGAGGGTCCTGTCAAAGAAATCGTAGAAGTTCTTTGTTCATCCACTACAGCCCTTGGGAGCACTGCAAGTAAGGATGATCCACATCCCTGAGAAATGATATCAGTTGGTTGTTGTTGTCATCTTTGGAACAACTCCTTGATTCCTCTCCTAGAGGAGAACTTTGCCTTTGTATTGCTTTTGTATATTTGCCTTAGTATTGCTTCAGAGCAAGTCCTTCATCAATCCTTCTGGAATGAATAAACATGAAAATTGCATTTCCATTTGCTGTAATTTCTTTGTCTTCTGGTTTCATATATAGTGAGAACGTCCCCATGGATATGGTTCTGCTTCTCCAAGAATGTCTCAGCTGGTTAGCCATTGGTAAGGACACCAAGAGTTAATGCATGTTGATTGTACAAAACTTGTGATTTCTAATACCATCTCTAGCTTTTCTGCTACCTTCCACTATCACTGGGGTAGTGAAAATAGACTTCGCAGAACTAAAGGTCATTTTAGATCTGTATCTTTTGAATGGATTACAATGGCCAACCTCCCCCACCCCCCAAAAAAAACCCAAAAAAACAAACCTATCATTACTCAGTAGCCAAGTTTCTGGTGAGGATTCTCTATTTCTAACTTAACTAAACTATATTGGCTAATATAGAAATATGTTTTGAATGACTTCATATGTATACTGAGTATTGTATTTCCATTGTTCTCAATAGGTGGAAGAGGAGCTAGAGAAAGGAATAGAATTCATAACTGAAAAATTTTTAGTGGAAAAAAGTCAAATATACACGCTAGGTTGGTTCCCAAACAGCAAGACATAATCTTCACTAAAACCCTACCTCGAAGTCTTCCCAGCTTGATGGAATCTGGCAGAACGTGTATTCCATTGACCTCACCATTGAGAGTTTATCATATCATGATAAGATCATTTGTGGAGGAAGGCTAGATGGTGTTTTGCATCAGTGGCATCAATCTCCACGTTAATGATACTATGGATCCACTGAAATATCCAAATTTTTTGATAACTACTGTGTAATTAGAATTTGCTCCCCAGGACTCTCTTTCCCAGCATCCCATTTGTGTATTTATGCTAATGTATTAACATAAGGAAGATGTATAAATTTTGTGTAACTCCTCCCTTGTTCTCTCTTTTCCTAGGAATGAGGTTTTGGAGGTTGGGTGAGAGCCACGTAGGAGAAGTTTACTCACATGGTCATACTTAAGTTTTGTACTTTGTTCTTTTATTTCCTCTACTTCAAGTAATTATTAAAAAAATCTTATAAAATTGGAGTTATTGGACATTGATTTAAATTTTATATCAGTAAAGATGTGGAGCCATCAAGGATGGAATCTCAGAACTAATAGGGATCTCCTCAATTATCTTGTCCAACAAGCACCTAGGCAAGAGTCCCTCTGGAACCACTGATAACATCCTAAACACCTCTCAGCTTACTGATTTGGATTCAGAGGCCCTGAGTTCATTTTGTCACTTTCTGCCTCTGTGGCATTAGGCAAATCCCTTGAATCTTTGGGGCCTCAGTTTCCTCATCTATAAAATTAAGGATTTGAAATAAATGACCTTCAAAATCTCATCCCAAGCTCCTGTAAAATGATCATGGAAAATAGCATTGATGGCTCTAGGATATACCAATATAATACATATATACATAAGAACTCTGGGCATACTAGTGGAAGAGTCTAGAATATGCATGCAAGGAAGTGGAACGCAGTGCAATTCTAGAGAAAAATGAGGAAAAAACTAAATAGCTGCATAAAACATACATTTTTGATATGTACATGATTTCCCATGTAATATTTTAGAAGGAAAAATGTGGTATCCAAATTCTGATAGAATATCTGTTCTATAGTAGGTAAATAAATACTGGAGTTAGTAGAAGGGAGAAAGGTATGAAGGAGGAATGAAGGGGTAAAGTGGGTTAACTGCCTGACACACAATAACACACTGGGAAATCTCACCCACCCCCACAAACACAGGACTTGACGAATGAGTGGTGACAGTTGACACCAACTGTCCTCCAGATCAACTCTGCCAGGGATTCCTATTAGCTATAGTGGGCCCTCTGGGTTGTGGAGAAGGAACAAAAGGAAGTTATAAAACATAGTTAAGTTTACTGGTTTGGGAATTGGAGGGAGAGGGGTGTCTAAGGGAACCAACTGCCAGAGAATGGTGGCAGTTGGGTTGGCTTGTTCTAAGCTTACCTAACAGACAACCAGCAACTGGCTCAGCTGAGTTGGACAGGGCTTTGGGATTTTCACACAAAGATCCTTGATGACTTTGATGATTTAGGTCATCCTTGATGACCTAAACAGGTGATATTTAGACTCAGGAACACTTCTGGTGTCTCAGCAAGATAATCCACACAGGCTAGGGAGCATAGGACTTCCTGGAGCTGTTCACCAACTACAGGAGAGATCCTAACTCTACCTAGATCTTCCTATTTATCTTGATTACAGATCTACCTCCTCTATAGAGATCCCAAATAATCCAAACATTAGCTGTACAGCAGCTCTCAGTTTCTTACCTCTCCTCCCAAGCGGGAAAACTGTCAACAACTCAGTCTCTCTGAACCAAAAACCTTTTACATTCTGGGCTTAGAATGTTCAGTCAGCCAAGCTGGTCTGTCTTTTCCTACTCACTACATATACTTATCTATTAATTATAAATTACCTAATTACCTATAACAGTTTACACATGGAGCTTGGGCACCAGAGAGCTGAGTTTGGGGAAAAACCTCCCGGGTAAATGTACTTGAGTCTTGAGAATTTCCCTTTAACATATATGTCTTTCTGTAGTCTGTCAATAAATGTCTGAGTGCATGCATTGGGTAACAGACATTACTATGCTGTCAACAAATTAAGACATGAACAAGCATTTATTAAGTACATACTACATGCCCAGCCTTGTGCTAAGGCTGGGGATACAAAGAAAGGTAAAAAACAGTCCTAATCTTCAAGGAATTCATAGTCTAATATGAAACTATTTAACAACCACATGTCTGGGGGGGGAGGGGCAGCTGGGTAGATCAGTGGATTGAGAGCCAGGCCTAGAGACGGGAGGTCCTGGGTTCAAACTTGACCTTAGACACTTCCCAGCTGTGTGATCCTGGGCAAGTCACTTGACCCCCATTGCCTACCCTTACCAATCTTCCACCTCTGAGCCAATGCACAGAAGTTAAGGGTTTAAAAAAAAAAAAAAAACAACCACATGTCTGGGAAAAAATGAAGCCTGATACACTTTTAGGCTTAATCAACATCACAAACATTTTCCTTATCACTTTCTTAAGCTGATATAATCAATAAAACAAACCTTGATTTGTAGATTTCTAACATCAAAGGTATAAATGCTCACACTGAATATTTAACAATTGGCAGACCTATTGAAACTGACACTAAACTCCACAGGGAAGAGAGCATGCAACTTGGGATATCTTTTTAACATAGCCAGCCATGACCTCAAGAGTTTATCACTGAAACTCCTGGGTAAGTATACCCCTTATATCAATGCAGGTCAGCACTTCTACAGAGTTTCAGCGTGTAGCCCTGGGATACTGAAAGGCTAAGTGACGTGCGGGGTCTGAATTCCTTACTAGCCCTCTATTTACTATGCCATAGTGCCTCTCAAGAGAGACAGATACTGTAATATAGCAAAATAGACAAAAAAATAGGAAAGGGAAACACGGATCAGATTTTTTGCAGGGAGAGAATGAGGAGGAATTGGCTCACAGAAGAATAGATCGGGGTTAATCTTTAATTTTAATGCATAACACAGCTGATGATTTTACAAACAAAAATCCAAATAATGTTTATTGGTTCTCATACTAGATTGGCGAGGTTTTCTTTTTCATGCATTATTTTGGATTTTTTAAACTAGCTGTCCCAGAAGCTTCTAAAACTCAATATATCCAAAATAAATCATTTCCCTCCCAACCCACTCTTTCAAAATTCCTATTTTTCTTGAGGATACTAACATGTTTCTGATCACTTAGATTTACAACCTAGCAGGCATCCTCCACTCCTCCTCACTCTCCATTACCTTTCTTCTCCAATCATTTCTCAGATGTTTCAACTTCTGCCTCCACAACATCTTCTGTATCAGCCTCCTTCTCTCCAAACACATTTCAACCAGGCTTTCTCATGACTGCATCATTACCCATCTCAACTATTATAGTAATATCCTATGTGGTTCACCTCCTCAAGACTCTTCCCTCTCTAATCCATCTTCCATACAACTACCCAAAGGATTTTCTTAAATATAGAACCAGTCCTGTCACTCACTTCCTTTGTACTTAAAGGCTTAGCCCTGGGCCTGGCACTTAAATCCTTAATAAATGCTTGTTGATTGATTAATTGATCCTGCATATTGTACCAGATACAATTTTAACTGAGGCCATGGTTAATATTTCAAATAATCTTCAAGGTTTCTATTTTCTAAGACTCTCACCAATAGAGAACAGAAAATAATAATGATCATCATTTCCCTTTTCTCTTCCACTTTCCCCCCCAACTCCCATGCCCTCAAAAGGGACCAGGTATTAATCCATTCCAATCAATCTATATGCTGGTGTTTTTGCTCCCTAAAGATACCCATGAAGAGTTGGAGTAGAGTTGGGGAAAAACCTTCTGAGGCAGAGTCCTTTATTGTGATTCATCACTGAAGAATGACTCTGCATAGGCTTAGGGATTCAGCCATATTGGGTACTTATGTAACAGGCATTAAAACAAGCTTTGACCTTGAGGAAGGGAGAGCAGAAAAGGGGGGAACTACTTCCACCTTGATGATGAGGGTTTTAAAAAGCAAAGCAAGTATTTATTCTGTTTCTTATTCGTTCATTTGGTGGATTTCCCTTTAGGGAGGGGACCAGAGAGCAGCAGGAGAGATTCTAGTTAAAAGTCTGTTCATGTTTAACTCTCCTCTCTTTCCTCCTTCCCCACTCTCTCCTGAGAAATACATAGATTGTATAGTGATCTTTCCTTAACTGACATATATATATATATATATATCTTATATGTATACTGTGTGATTCTCCTTTTTTCTTAAGAAACAAAAGAACAAAAAATTTCCCAAAAGATGAATTAAATGTATTACTGCAAAGTTTATTTTTAAAAATGTTATCTGTAATGGAGTTACGTATGTAAAGCACTCTGCTGCTGATGCTAAACATCTTTACTTGTAAAGCTGATGAGGTGAGATTGGAATTTAGGAGAGAGACTGGAGCAGGATGAGTGTGGGTCAGGTGTATAACAGTGACTCTTCCTAGGCAAATGATGGGAAGGCTATAGCGGATGTGGGAGCAAACATCAGAATCACCCTTCTAAGACAGCTTGGACATTTTTATATGTAGCATAGTCCTACTTTCTCCCAGTATCTATTAAGCATGGAAATGATTTCTTTAGAGACCCCAAAGGCTGTCATGTCTAACCCTTTTAAAAAATTGGAGCACAGAGAGGCTGAATGATTTAGGAGGATCACAAAGATCCTAAGTATCTTAGGCAGGATTTGAACCCAGGTCTGTCTTTCTGACTCCAAGTCTAGTACCTCATGGACTAGATCATCCAGATGCCTATTGAGGATTATTTCCAGAAGGGCTATTTATAGTGTATGAAGGATTTATGGATCTTGAGTGTCAGGGTAGACTCCTGTGATGAGCCCTCCATCAGAGCTCTGAAGATGACTTTGCCCCTGCTCTTTGATCAATTCTCTTTGGGAAGTTCCTGCTAGTGCTTTCTCTCTCTCTTTCTGTCTTATTCAGCAAAGGGGGAAGAAGATATTTCTCATTCTATCTACCAGCAGCAATGGTAACTATAAATACAGAGTAACAGGAATGGCCTCTGCTGCTGTTTACTGCCTTTGTTGTTCCTTTCCTATGCACCAGGTTATCATCCAGTGAAAAGGATATTTCTCATTTATATAGTAATTTTGTGCCAGGACTGAGAGATTCCAAGTCAGCTGCTGGCTGCCCAGCGGGAGCTAGTTTCCATAACAACAGAGTCCTCAGAGTGGAGAAGATGACCACTATTGAGATAATTCAGTGACTGAAGGATGAAAGCCAAATACTCCTGGCCAGGAGTTGTGTACCATGGACAGTTCTGGTTGTGCAGTCCTACAAATCTGTCTTTACACTCTAGATCAGGGGTCAGCAACTTATGGCTCTCTTTCTGTAGGAGCCATAAAGTCCATTTTTTTTTCAGGCGCTGTTACAGGAGCGCACACAGTGACCACTGTACAGCTCTCACGAAATTACATTTTAAAAAATGTGGCATTTATGGCTCTCATGGCCAAAAAGGTTGCCGACCCCTGGTCTAGGGGGAGCATAATGAGCACAATGGACCCGTAGAGATGTACATATTCTATTTCTTAATGTGCACTTAGAAGCCCTCTTACTTTCTATTGCCAAGGAAATGAACTTCTATTTTGTACCTGGTACTCACATTGTATACTGAATGCATTACTAGAAAGGATGCTGTTCATCCTGCTTTAAGGAAACGCTAGCCAAGAGCCACAACTAAGAGATTTCTGGAGCACAATGGACCAGAAAGAGAGGAAGGCTGGCCCCCTCCTTTCTGGAGATCAGGCACCCCTGGATTGAACCCAAATCCAGAACTGGATAGAGCATTGGTCACAACTGTAAGTTCCCAATCCATACAAAGTAATTGAGGGGGTTTAGGGAAGGCAGCATTAGCAGTAAGGGGGGTTAGAGCAGACATCATGGGGCAGGTGGCATTTGAGCTAAGCCTCCAATCCAGCTAAGGATTCTGAGAAGAGATGGGGAGGAAGTATGCATACCTGGCATGGGGGATGGCTTGTGCAAAAATACCAAGACAGCATGTGGAATGGAATACCCAGGTATCAGCCTTTTTTGGTTATGCTGAACTGACCGTGAATAGTACAGATGATCTTGCATTGATCAGAAATTAATCACAGGCAAGAGTTGGTGATTAGCCTGTTTATTCCTCCCCAGCCAGGCAATTAATCCCAACTGTCAGGTTTGATAGTGAGAAACTGACTAGGCCAGTAAGCAGGTCTCAACAACAGGTAACTAATTTAATTAATAGGTATAGAGATATCTTGATGATATGGGGATTAAGGAAAAATGGGTGAGGATAGAGGGTTTAAGAGGTTAAACTAAACTAATATCTAGTTGATAAATAGCCAGGCAGTTCCCCTTGGGGAAAAGGCTGGGATGGAATTCTGCCTCTGACTAGCTTGGCAACCTCAGCCTAGTTCAGCTGCTAGATGTTAAAACTAAAAGTGGCTGGTTATAAAAAGCTGTTAATCTTCAGATTAATTTCTTGATGATATTGTAGAAAATTGTTGTTGATGATAAAATATATGGCAAATTGCAGGATATGACAGGTGACCTAAGTAGCTGAACCCTAAAGTTAATCAGTTAACTCAAGTCTTTGATGAAGCTTTTGGGTTTGGAGAGCTTTCCCCTTCCACCCACCTAACTCTCAACTGAGTCAATTTGCTTGGGGGTGACCTCCTATTTATAGGGGTGCTCCAACGGTCTTTTACTGTCTCATGCCTGCTCTGGGAATTCCAAAATCTTAACTCCCATCTTGCAACAGTTTGCACAAGATGGCTACTTGCTATTTACATTTGGCAGCATACTTTGTAGGGATGTCCACATAAATGATGAGGTTAACACATGCATTGCCAGAACTTGCTCAGTATTTGAAAGGCTCCAAATGAAATGTGGAAGAGAAGAGATAATAGGCTGCCTACTAAACTGAAAGTCTACAGAGCTGTTGTGCTGACCTCCATGTTATGTGCCTGTGGAACTTGGACACTCTATTAGCTCCATGGCAGGAAATTAAATTGCTTTCATTTGAATTGTCTTATGAAGAGTCTGAAGATCATCTGGCAAGAGAAGGTATTAGAGCCAAACATTCAGACTCTATCGCAGAGAAGGCAACTCAATTGGGCTGGCCACATTGTTCAAAGGCCAAACATCCATTTACCTGTAAGATTATTTTATGAAAAACTCACACAAAACAAATGCTCACATGGAGAGCAATACCAGAACCCTCTTACAGTCTTTCTGAAGAACTTGAATATTGATTGTGAGACATACGACTCCCTAGCACACCCCTTGTTTGCCCAATCAGAGGCGGCACTGTGCGCTACTAGCTCAAAAGAACCCTATATGGACGAATCTCCATCCCAAGTGTTCATAGGGGCTATGCGTGCCCAACCTGGGGTAGAGCCTTGGGAGCTCACGTCCAGCGGTCTAATCAGCCACAGTAAAACACACACTGTTCATTGACCTTGATATGGTGATGTCGTGACAACAGCCAATCAGTGACAAGTCCTAGGATGTCTTTCATAAAAGCACTCCCAGAGGAGGAAACTCCCGCTGCCAGGCGGCACAACAGCTTCTTTGCTAAACTCAGAGCCCAAACCCTGAAATGGAATGGGAGGGAGGTGGGCACTGAACTGAAGTGAAGGGGCAGCATCCTAAGAGTTATTGAGATCCCCACCCAGGGCCCTGGGGAAGAAGTCACAAAGAGACACACCCATGCCTGGGGATGGGAGTGAGGGGAGGAAAGGGGAAGCCTTTCTCTAGAAAGGGCCATTTCCATAACTGAGGAGAGAAGTATTATAAGGAGCCAGAGCTAGTCTGGGATGGGGTCACACAAAGAGATAGTCAAAGGGGTGGAGCCAAAATTGGAAAGGCTACTAGGTGGGGGAGAGGAGCCTTGCGTTAGAGGGCGGGGCCATGGAGATCGGGTAGGGAAGGGGTCCTTAGGACAGGCTCCACCTTCTGGGGGCGGGGCGGGGGGGAGAGTTGCGCCATTGGGGGCGGGGCGGAAGAGGAGCTGGGGCCGGGCAGGGCCTAAGCTGCGCAAGCGCATNGCGGAAGAGGAGCCGGGGCCGGGCAGGGCCTAAGCTGCGCAAGCGCATTTCCTTTCCCTCCGCAGCGCAGCGGCGTTGGGCGGGGCAGCGTTCTTCGTGAGGGCTGTTGGTCCCACGGTCTGTCTGAGAGAGTCAGGGCTGCGGCAGGTAGCGGCGGCGGCGGCGGTGGCGGCGGTGGCGGCAGAAGCAGCGAGGCTCGGGCGATGGCAGCGCTGCGATCAGAAGCGGCTGCAGCAGCGGCGGCGGCCGTGGGGCCGTCCACACGGGGCGGTGGCGCGAGCAGGCTCAGCCGGGCCCGGTGTCGGTGGCGATGGGGCCTGGCGGGCGCGAGCTGCGCGCTCCTCCTGCCGCTGCTGCTGCTGCTGTGCGCGCCCCCGAGCGTGGCCCAGAAGAAGAAAGAGGTACGGGTGCGCGCATGGGCCTGAAGGTAGCGGAGGGGCGCTAGATGCGCGTGCGCCTGGAGGGCGCGGGGAAGCAGCAGGTGCAGACCCCGAGGGGGTGGGGGAGCTCAGTCTTGCGTTGCCAGGCAACGCCACGTCTGTGTCTGCGCTTGGGCCTCGTTCGCCTGTTCACATGGCAACCAATAGCGGACACTTCAGCGCATGCGCACATGCCCTTCTTTTTCCCCCAGGGCGGGGCTTTTTTACTCTGGTGGGAAATAAGCTAGAAGGGCCTGGAGAGAGTGGATTGGGGTTATGGGTCATCTGGTTGATGAACACTTATTAAACACCTACTGTGTGGGAGGATAGGCTTCTTCTCTATCCTGCTCCGCCCTCCTTGGGGCGGTGACGGAGGTGGGGGGGCTCTCAGGGGCTGCCGGCAAGAGCTCGGAGGCTGGATCCCCTTTCCAAACCATTGACCTTGCTGTGGGTAACCTGATTGGGGAGAGCTTGAGAACATCTGAGCCAGCGTGGGGCATGCGGGGAATTCACTGGATCTAAGATCCGCTTCCAAGGCAGCCCCATTCCTCTCCTCCAGGCTTCTACCTCTCAACCTCTCTTCCGGGGGAGAAGGGGTGGTCCTCCCCATCCCCCTGTCTCCGTCAGGGTCCTGTTGGGTAGGCCTCCACTCCGGGGTTATTGAGAATCTGGTTTAGTAAGAATGGATATCTGCAAGGTGCCCAAGGTCACCAGTCTAGGGGGCACCATTTAGTAATGGTTATTTGTGAATTTGTTCTCTTTCCTGGGGAGTCCCTCATACCAGAGATACAGAATGTCATCAGCCAGTCCGTAAGACATCCATAGCACCTCCAAGCACCTTGCCATGCCTGGGGACCCCAAGAGATGTGGAAATGGGCCTCCCCCTAGGTCCTGGAAGGAGACAGTTTGTACAAAGATCTACAAGACATAGATATATGGCACTAGATTGTGGGGGATCAGGAAAGGCTTCCCATAGAAGGGAGCATTTGGGCTGGGACTTGAAGCTGAGAGGCTTGAAGCTAAGAAGGGAGAAATTCCAGACATAGACAGACAGAGAGGCACTGGGAGTCTGGAGATAATGGAGTATTTAGTGGGAAGAACAACAGGGAAGCCAGTGAATTTTGCATTTGATCTTGAAGGTAATAGAGAGCCACTGGAGTTTATGGAATGGTTGAGGATGATATGGGTGTGCTTTAAGAAAATCTCTTTGATAGCTAAATAAAGGATGGAGTGGAGAGAGACTTGAGACAGGCAAGCCCACTCACAGGTTTCACAATAGTCAAGGTATAAGAACTCCATTTGAGTGGTTTCTTTCTCCAGGACTTCTTTAGACACTGTGATGGCTCCAAAAAATGCATTTCCAGGCCTTGTGCCTTCACTTATTTAAAATAGCACTTAATAATTTTCAACTTTTTTTCAAATCCCTTGTCTAAGTAGGACATTTTTTAATTGATGTTTTTTTTTTTTTTTTTTTTTTACTTTGGGCTTTTATTATCTTTTTATATTAGCAATGCAGTAGAGCCCCTCCTATGCTGAGCCCACAGAAGACTATAGACTATAGGCCTCAAAAGTTTGAGCATTCTGTTTTGGACAACATAGATCCCCAAAGCTACAACATAAGCCAATGTAAGATAAATAGTAAGGAATTTACAACTCTTGAGGCCAGAGATCAGCTTGGAGGATGAGTGAATACAGTAATATCAATAATAACAAATAAGGAGGTGTTCCAGCCCTAGCTTTGCTACCATAACCTTTGACCAGCAAAGATGTCATTTTCTCTATTGGAATGGACTGCAAATATATAGCTTAGCTCTCATTTTACAGAGAAGAAAACTGAGACCTAAAACCATGAATAAGTTGTGTAAGGTAATAGAACTCATATTTGAATCCAGAGAACAATTGATTCCACTGTTGCCCCATTGTGGTATGGGAGTTAAGTAACCCTAAGTTCTCCATGGTGGTGTCAGTGGACCACAAGGTCAGGGCCTGAACAGAAAGCCTTTTGTGGGTGTTTATGTTGTTTAAGGAATGGCCTGATTATATGTGGAGAGGCTACCAGCTCTTGGGGCAGGTAGGAACTTTTTCTGACACCAGCAACTTGTGAAACTACCATTTTTGAATTGGAATCTATGTTGGTAGAAGGAATATGTCTGTAGAGCCCGCAACAGAGGAGAAATTTAGCAGTCAGGATCCTAGATATGGAACCATTGGGGGATGGCCAAGTTTAAGGCCCTCTACTCATCTCCAATTTGGTTGAGTTTTTTCAGATCTTTTTTTTAATTTTAAAACTGATTGTTAAATTTTATTTTGACCCGACATTTTCCAGCCACCCCTCAAATATAATGTCTTCCAAAGTGAGTGCTTGATGGAGTGATTAGAGCTGCTAGTATCCCTTTTTTCCCCTTTGGGAAGAACTCAAGGCCTTTTTCCTTGGTAGGGTGGTCTCAACATTGAGGGTTGGGTTTAGTCTTGGTTTTTGGTGCCTTATTAGAGTCAACGATTTGAATTCTTGTCTGTGTTTTTCTTCATGGGGCAGTCCTTCATATCATTTTTTCATTTTATCTGAATTTTTCATATTCATTTTTCCTTATGGGCCTGTAACATTCAACTGTATGTTTAGACCTTCCCTAGTTGTTGTATATATATTTATCATCACAAATAAGTGAATATTGCTGTCCATTTCGAGGTGTTCTTAATATTCTTTAGGTTTTGGGGACACCACTCTTTATTGGCACATAGTAGGCACTTAAAAATGTTTGTTGATTTATTAAATCAGAATCAAAGGACTTGCTTAATTTCTAATAGTTTTCCCTGACTTAGTTGTTGAGTTCAGTGTCAGGACTTAACAATCTAAGGAAGAAGAGACAGTGCTAATGGTGTTCTATATATTTCAGACTACGGTGTGGACACTTACAACATCAGACTCTCTTAGCTGAACGAGGCACTTCCCAAGAAATGTCTTGAGTCTAAATAGTAGTTTTAAGTCCATTGAAAGGATGACTTTATTCTTCTTGGCAAGTCCTTTCGTGGAAGAGGACTCCTTTCTTCAACATATTGAATCCTTTGTACAAAAGTACAAAGTGATCATTGAAAGATGAAAAGAAAGGGGCAGCTAGGTGGCCCAGTGGATAGAACACCAGGCTTGGAGTGGAGAGGTTTGGGCTTCAAATGTGGTCTCATACTTCTGAGATGTGTGACCCTTGGAAAAGTCACTTAAACCCCAGCCTAGTCCTAGTCACTCTTCGGCCTAAGAGTTGGTACCGTAAGAGGGAAAAGGGGGACTTTGGTTGACTATATTGATATTTAAAGGTGTGGTCACCAAGGAACTGAATAAATACCAATTCCTAAAATGATTTTAGTAATTTATTAACAAAATATAGCAGGGAGTGGGAGAGATGAGAAGTGGGTAGAGTAAGAGATCTAACTTAAGGAATTAGATTTGTATTCAAGTCTTTGCTTTACTCCGGCAGGGCTCTAGAAGCCCCCAGAGGCCCAGCCAGAGAGCCTAAAAGTCATTTAATAAGGGGTTTAACCACTAGGGCTTCTCCCAATCAAGGGAGCCTCCTGGAGACTAGTACCTCCAGGGAAGTTAAGGTAGTCAGTCAGCCTTTTTCACTCACCAAGTGTAGTTTTAAGGGAAAGATTTAAGAACAGTCTCACCAAGGTCTCAGGATTCCAGCCAGAGGTCCTCCACATCCAAGCAATGAACAAGAAGAAATCCTTCAGACCCAAGACACGATCCAGAAGACCCAAGCTGAACTCACTGAACTCTCTTTTCTAGAAGATAACTCTCTTTTAAAGGGGCTTCTTTTGCGTCACTTCCTGTACCTTCCTCCTAGTTTACTTG
>NC_058135.1:17165034-17257485 GCF_016433145.1 Gracilinanus agilis | reverse complement strand
GGCACTTCCCAAGAAATGTCTTGAGTCTAAATAGTAGTTTTAAGTCCATTGAAAGGATGACTTTATTCTTCTTGGCAAGTCCTTTCGTGGAAGAGGACTCCTTTCTTCAACATATTGAATCCTTTGTACAAAAGTACAAAGTGATCATTGAAAGATGAAAAGAAAGGGGCAGCTAGGTGGCCCAGTGGATAGAACACCAGGCTTGGAGTGGAGAGGTTTGGGCTTCAAATGTGGTCTCATACTTCTGAGATGTGTGACCCTTGGAAAAGTCACTTAAACCCCAGCCTAGTCCTAGTCACTCTTCGGCCTAAGAGTTGGTACCGTAAGAGGGAAAAGGGGGACTTTGGTTGACTATATTGATATTTAAAGGTGTGGTCACCAAGGAACTGAATAAATACCAATTCCTAAAATGATTTTAGTAATTTATTAACAAAATATAGCAGGGAGTGGGAGAGATGAGAAGTGGGTAGAGTAAGAGATCTAACTTAAGGAATTAGATTTGTATTCAAGTCTTTGCTTTACTCCGGCAGGGCTCTAGAAGCCCCCAGAGGCCCAGCCAGAGAGCCTAAAAGTCATTTAATAAGGGGTTTAACCACTAGGGCTTCTCCCAATCAAGGGAGCCTCCTGGAGACTAGTACCTCCAGGGAAGTTAAGGTAGTCAGTCAGCCTTTTTCACTCACCAAGTGTAGTTTTAAGGGAAAGATTTAAGAACAGTCTCACCAAGGTCTCAGGATTCCAGCCAGAGGTCCTCCACATCCAAGCAATGAACAAGAAGAAATCCTTCAGACCCAAGACACGATCCAGAAGACCCAAGCTGAACTCACTGAACTCTCTTTTCTAGAAGATAACTCTCTTTTAAAGGGGCTTCTTTTGCGTCACTTCCTGTACCTTCCTCCTAGTTTACTTGTCCAATCACAACAGACGCTTTTCTTAGGACTGCTCAAGACTGTCAGTAAATTCTGATTCGCCACTCATTCTAGCACATGTGGGTCACAGACCTCCCAACATGTGAGTTAAGTGGAGTTGTTTACACTTTTGGTGATTAGATTTGAGAATGGGCAACGTAGATTTAATCTCATTAGCACAGTACTAAGAAGATAAGTATTTAAATATAAAAAAAGGAAAAGGACATGTATGAACAAAAATATAGCTGCTCTTTTGGTGGTAGCAAAGAATTGGAAATTGAGGGCATGCCCATCATGTGTGTTGTGGAGTGATTTAAAAAAAACTTGATAAGAACTATATGAATTGATAGAAAGTGAAATGAGAAGGACTAGATCATTGTGTACAGTAACTGCAATGCTAGTTATGATAATCAACTGTGAAAAACTTGGCTACTCTGATCAATACAGTGATCCAAGACAATTCCAAAAGGCTCATAAAAAGAAAATTGCCATCCACCTCCAGAGAGAAAACTGATAAACTCTGCAAATTGAAGTATGATGTTCTTGCTTTATTTTTACTTTTTTTTGCTTTTTTTGTGATATGGCTAACATGGAAATATGTTTTGCATGATTTTACATGTATAATTGTTATATCATTTTGTTTTCCTTCTCAGTGGGTAAGGAGAATTCAGAACTCAAGATATAAAGAAAAATGTCAAAAACAAATTTTATATATATATATATGTATATATATATAAATTTAAAACTCCTTATACATAGTGTAAAAAAGCATTCTAGCCTAGATATATTCAGTTAAGGAAGAGTCAAGCAGAAACCCAAATGTACTCCTAGAATTGAATTTTTTAATCTTTTTCTATCCAAAAGATTCTATTTGGTTGCTACAGTAATGGAAGACAGATTAGCAGTGTAATTGTCTTCCTCATTCTTCTTTGACAGCTCTTCCTCCCCCACCCCCACTCCCCTTTTCTCTGGCCTCTATTCCATCCTCTGTCACTGCTAAAATATAATTGTTTTTCAAAGTGTACAGCATAGTCATTTCATTGTTTTAAAAAAATGTTCCCTGGCTCTCTAATGCCCATCGAGTCAAGTTCAGTTTTGGACATACTGAATTTGAGATATTTCTAAGATAGTTTGAAATGGCTAAAGGGCAGTTGATGATATGGCTTGTAGATCTGCGAATTATCTGCAGAGGGATGCTGGTGGGACTTCAGGGAACTCATAAGATTACCAAGACAAAGTGTGGAGAGAAGGCAGAGAGCCCAGCATGGATGAGGATCCGGGAAAATTAATTGGATTGTATTTGTTACCAATTTATATTGTTACCAGTGTAAGATTAAAATTAAAATCCAATAACTCCTAAGTATTATATTTTATAAGATTTATTAATAATCACTTGAAGCAGAAGAAATAAAAAGGACAAAAGTAAAAGCCGGAATAAAGCCAGTTTTCCCAGCTACATTTGTGGGAAAAAGAGTGAGGGTGGAGCTACATAAAATTTTATCTTCCCTATCTTAGAATGTTACATAGATATGTAACTGGGATGCTGGGAAAGCGAGTCCCTGGGGAGCAAATTCAAATTATACACCAGGCTTGTACTATTTGTTACCAGTTATTTCTTTGAAATTTCTTCCCTCAAACTCCAACCTCCAAAGATTAGGCAGTTTCTCCAGGGTGACTAAAGTAATTACTCCCAGGCCCCATAGCATTTACCTGGATTGGGTCTGTATTCTTGGTTTATCCAAAATCAAAATGCCATTTCTTAAGTACTAGAGAAGGGTGTGTGAGCCTAGGTATAATGAAGCTGTAAATGAAGCAGTGGGAGAGGAATTGAGATCTAAGCCCACCTCATTAAAATATCCACCATTTGGGGTTGCCAGGAGAGGTCTAAATGATATACATATTGTCAGGCCAATCAAAAGGAAGAGATACCTGAGCATAAGATTGTTAGCTTCCTGTTTTAAGATCCTTCTGTGCAGAGGCATGTGGATGATTGATCCAGCCTTTATTAATAAATTTCATGCCCCTATTAATAAACAAGGTTTATACTTGGAGAAATGGCCTCATTTTATTTATTGGTTAAAATTACACACTACAGTTTCAAGCAAAGATGAAAAGACTGAGGAAACAAAGTTTGATCTTCTGAGCTATTGATTTATTAAGCAATACATACCCATTGTTTAACAAATGAGGACCAGGTTCCTTCCTCACTTTAGGGCTAGACTCCAGATTTGGGGGGGGGGGGAGGCAGACTTTTATACAATAAAAACAATCAAATGAAACCAATTAATTAAAAGGAAATTATAACATTAGGTAATCTGAATTCCAATTGGATGAAAGATTAGGGATTTCCTTGTTTGGGAGAGGGAGAGTAAATAAGTACAATTCCCTTAATATCCAGGAAAAGAGGTATTTTGCTCCTCCCTAAGTGTGAACAATGGAAACAATAACTGATTGATCATTGTGGGACCAGTTTTCAGATAAGAATATGGATTGTTTGAGATGAGAAAACTCCTTACATTAGTCTTAGAATCTGACTGCGTTTCTGTTCAACATAACCTAGGTCCAGTTAACCTAGGTAAGTGGTCCAGTTTCCCAGTCACACAGGGTTTGGTTCAAACAATGCAGTAAGGTTTGCTCCCAGCTGCCACAGTTAGTTTTCTCAAAAGACAGAATTTAGACTAGGCCCATAATTGAATAGAAAGGAAACTGAGCTAGCTCCAGAATTAAGTCACAAGATGTAATCAGTATGGTTCACCCAGTTCACAGTTAACCGCTTGCTGTTCTGGTACTCTCCATTCCTTCTACTAGTTGGGCATGCAATACCTCCAGAGAGAAGTCACATCTTTAGAGAGGGCAAAGATGGAAGGAATATGAGAAGTTTAAAAATAAAGGGAAATTTGTTTTACTCTATAACAGGATTTCCTAAGGGCACAATGGAAGGTGTTTTTAGGCTTGGAATGAGCAATGGATAAAGCTTTGATTCTCCTTATCAATCAAGGTGTCAACTGGAGAGGTGTATGTTTGCCATAGATTTTTACCCTAGTTATGGAGGAAGTCCAGGGAAGATTCCAAGGTGAAAAAATATTTCCTATAGATGGTGCAGTCATTTAGATGCACCTCTTTACAGTTGACATATTGATTATCTCAAAGCACAGTGAATTGTATAACATCTTGAATGCAGCCTACATGCACTCAAAAAGGTTTGGCCTAACCATTCATATGGGAAAACCCAAGTGGATGAAAATGCCTCTTATTCATGCTGTAACATTAGGTTAGATGGGAAATGTATAGAGTTTTATTACTCAGTATGTGTATGCACGTATATATGCATCTGTCTGTCTTTCTGTATCTTGGATAGGCTTGGCAAATAAAAAACCAGTTGGGCCTATCATTAAAAAGAAGAATGAACTAAATTACTCTTGAGAAACTACAGGGTTCCTTTAAAGGCTCCAGATATCTCCCTGGAATGAGGGCCTGCCTCCTTAATACAAGGATTCCATTGGTAGAGTGCAAGACTCACTCCTGATTCGCTGCAGCCATCAAAGACTTAAGTGTCCACATTACTCAAAGGATAATCCTGAGAGGCCTGGTGGGTTGTGAGCAGACTGAACTTTGACAATTGGGAGTAAAAACTGTCATAATGTGGGATTTAATGAGATAAGGTCTGGTCGCGTGGAGAAAGCTGGTGAGGACTGGTGTGGACTGGCATGTGTGTTCTACCTGTAGCCTCAACAGTTGCCCAGAGAACTTAGTGAGGGATGTCTAGGGAGAATGGTGAGGCCCCTGGACAGATAGTGGTGCCTCAGGGGCAGGGAATGGAGAGAAAGAAGAGCATGGATGCCATATGGAGCTGTTAGTTTTGAGATGGCGGTTGGGGCATCACCTGGGAGATGACAAGTTGGGGTGGTTATATGGCGATGATATTTTAACAGAACTCTGTTCTTTCCTTCAAACATGGGACAGAGTGGGTTAAAGAAAAGATTTTGAACTGGGTGCTTATCAGTGAGCCTTTTTCTTTTTATTTTCCAACTTAGGAACTTTCAGACTCATGTCATACTTGGTCCATTTATTCTAATGAGGTTATAGACGACTGTTCTTTTAATTAATACAGCTTCCAGTGCTTCGCTTCAAAAATGAAACCATTTTTTGCAGGTAATTGTTCTGCAGTGTCTGTATGCTGGGGGGCAAAAGGGGGGTTACCAGCAGTCCATTTCCCCTTGGGGGCGGGACAATTGAGCAAAAACGGAGTGAGAAGAGCCAGAGACCCAGTAGGTTTGCAGTGGCTGATCTGAAGTGCCATCTGCTGATTTTAATTTTTATATCATTTTTCTCAAGATTACATCAATGTTGGCATGAATTCCATTCCCATCATATAGCTTACCTTTGGAGACAATTTGTTAGGTGTGTTTGAGGTATCTTTTGGGCTACAGTGGTAAGAACATATAGGCTTTTTCATGGCAGACAATTTCTTCATATTTCATTCATTGTTCTTTTATTTTAAATTACTGTACCATTTCAGATCTGGGAGGAGGGAAACTTGGAGACTGTTCTGGCCTGTTTGTGCAGGCACTTATGTATGGGAATCTGAGTTAGATATTTAAAATCTTTAACATTAACTCACTATATGCTGGTTTGTTGTGAAGTGACTTCTAGGGGAAGTTTCTGTACTATGGGGGTTTGTTTAGGGGTTTATTTTGGGATAGTGAATAGTCTGTGACTGTGGTTGTTCTTGCCATGAACCTGTATTGTTTTTCTGTGTCTCTCTGGGGCTGAATAAGGATACCGATTGCAATAGTTTCAATACAAGTGAATGCTAATGAGAAAAGAGTCACATGGGGAAACTGAGTGAGAGATTTCCATCCTTCTGACAACCTGCTTTGCTGGTTTGTCAGAGCTCATGTGGGGCTGTGCGAATGTCGTGAACTTTGATGGCCTCCTGCATCTGTATGTATAAATGGAGATTTTGAACCTTGGACTTCATCCCCCGTAAATCCTTAGTTTTCCCAAAATCCCCTTTGATCTCTCCTGCACCTCCACATTTACATGGTCATATTATTGTTTTACAGTTGGCTGTAACTCCTCCCTCCCTCTCTTTGGTGATTTGGAGCAGAGCAGGATGGGGAAGGGAGGTAACAGGATGCGGGTCTTTTAAAATGACTCTCAGTATGGCACATGGCTTCATTTTTCTAATGGCTACCAATAAATCTTTTAAAACCATAATATTTTTAATTCTATCCCTTTATATCCATTTTATTTCTTACACTGTACCTGAGAGAATGGTATAGTAGAATCAGAGCAGTTTTTTGGAAGCCAAATAAGTTATAGGCAGGGGACAGCAGATTTTAGGAGGGAGAAGCAGCTGTAGTGGCCACAGAGGCCTCCTAGGTGTTCTGCCTCCTGCCCATGGTGATTGTGTGGCTTTGGCCAAGTTTCTCTTTGGAATAGAGAAGGATCATGTAGAGAAGAAGGAAAAGCAAGAGAGAAATCAGTGCCAGGAAAAACTAAAGTAGTACCTAGGAAGAAAAGGTGATCCATGGTGGTGGGGATGATTAGGGGGGCCAGAAGGATGAGTCCTGTGACAAGACTTGACCATGAAGAAGAAGACATAGGCAGTGTTGGTGAAGGAAGTGTCAGTGGAGATCAGAAGGCAAGATCTTACCTTGAGGGTATTGGTGTAGGATGGTTTGCAGCAAACTTTCTGGAGAATGGGATCAAATATCAATTAGGGAGTAGTCTGAGGACAGCTTAGCTACTGGGAGGCCCAAGCCAGGTTTAGTAACTAATTGGTAGTATGCCCACAGTTAGCCCAGTTGGGTAACTTCTTCCATTTCCATTCATTAGCATCACTGATTGGTTTTAGAAAGTGGCAGGCCTGTGATTTTCATCTGTGGAGAAAACATTCGACAGAGACTCTGAATTATTTGCAAGTTCCACATACAATCTCCCATTTTGTTGTGCTGCTTGGGAAGGTTGAATTTAGATAGAAATGCCAAATAATTTGTAAATAATTGGAAATTGGCTAATGAAGTTGCTGAGACACCTTAGGCTTGGTACTTGTGGAAAGAAGACACCAACCATTAAGTCTCATAGGTCTTTACTTTTCCTTATGCCTTTGCCTTGATTTATTAAAAAAAAAAAAAAGTCTGCAAATGCAGCATAGAAATAAGTCAGAAAAGCCCTTGGACTCTAGGGTGGGATCTTTACCTGAAACCCTGATGGATCCTGGTCATAGACCCCTAAGAAATAGTCTCTCCCCATTGGCTGCATGGTAAAAGGTGTCTGTCAATGCTTGGCCCAGGAAAGCAGACAAATCTGAAGGAGGAAGGAACATCACTGTTCTGTCTTTGTAGGATTCAGGGATTCCAGCTGGGTGGAACTTTCTCTTCCAGGCCTGGATCTCCAGCCCACTGGGCTTTGGGAGAAGGTCTAATCCATTTCTTTGGATCACCTCTGCCAAAGCTGGTCCTGGGACGTTTCTGGAGTCCTTCCAGCCCCATTGACTGTATACAAATGATGGACAAAGTGTTCTGAGAGAGATAGTAGTTTTAAATAAGAAGAATGATAAGGATAGTTCTGTGGTAATTGGTCTCATTTGTATGCCAGCCACATTAGTTACATTAATTGAACTGATGGAATCCTGTGTTGAGTTATTGTAATAGTCCAGATTAGATTTACAATGACAACTTTGTGAGTAGAGGAAAAAAGGAGCCTTGATGAGAGATGCCAAGAAGTGACAAGATTTAGTAGTAGATTGGAAAGGTTGGATGAGTACAAGGCTTTAAGGAAGGCTCTGAGGTTGTGAGCCTGAGGGACTAGGGAGATGATGATGTTATTTATACTAATTGGGAAGTTGGGAAGCAGAGAAGTTGGAGAAAAGATAATGAGTTCCCTTTGAGTCATGCTGAATTTGGGGTATCTAATGGAAATCCAGTTAAGAGATGTCCAATAGGCAATTGGTAAGTCAGTACTGAAGCTCAGGAGAGAGACTAAAACAGTCTCGATGTATATATTTGGGATTATCTACAGAGATGATCATTGTTAGAGCTTATGAAATCATCAAATGAGCTAATAAGAGAAATAAGAAGATGGTCCAGAAGAAAACCTCATGGACATCGATGGTTAAGTTGGAGCAGCCTGGATAAAGTTCCAGCAAAGGAGACATCAGAGAGATAGAAGGAGAACCAGGAGGAAAGTGTGTCCCCAAAATCTTGAGAAAGGCAAGTATCAAGGAAGAGAGGATAATGGACAGTGCTGCAGAGAGGTCATGGCAAATGAGGGCCGAGAAGAGCCCATTGGATTTGACAATCAAGAGATTGGTCACTTTGGAGAGAGTGGTTTTGGTGGAATGATGAGATCGGAAGCCAAACTGTAAAGGATTAAGAACGAGTGTGAAAGGGCTGCCCTCTGTACCATTCAAGATCATTCAGGATTCCCTGGGAGCTGTCACCATTGAAGCAACCCTGTTCAATGACAGTGAACTTCAGGTGAGCCCTACAGGAAGGAACATGTATGCCCAACCCAAAGTATCTGTTCCATGAGGGAGACCCAGAGCAGACTCTTGGAGAACCTGTAAGTAAGGCTGTAAAACACAGCTCTTCTGCTCTTGCAGTCAGTATCCAGGAACTATGCCGACATCCTCTATCTTCTCATCTGTGAGGTGGTAAGCCTGTTGTTGGACATTGTCTTGTGGTGGCCTCTTATCTCCTCTTTGGGGCCTCGGGACCAGTACCCTCAACTGGTGTGGAGATGGCTGGCGCCACTCCAGACTCTGAAGAGCAGGAGAGGCATCCATTGTCTTGGTGTCCCATGCCTTTGGTCTTACTTTGTTGAAGTAGATAGTAAATGGATCCCTTTGTGCCTTCACAATGGAAAGACTCACCGTAATTGATCCCCTCCCTGCCCATTCTAGACCTCTGTGAGCAGGCCTTGGCAGCTATGGTGGTCCCACCGCCTACAGGGAGCATATCTTGACTCTTCTTGTTTTGGCATTTCTCTTCCATTTTGGGCCTGCTTCAATTCCTCTTTTGGTGTTCATCCTTGCATGTATTTAGGATGATGCAGCTCAGTCAGCCGTTCTCCAAGTTCCCTTGAGCTGGATTTTGCAGTAGGCTTTTCTATGACTTCATGGGACAGTGTTACTCAAACTTGTTTTCCAGACAAGTTAATATTCTAATCTGGAGTTGCCTTTGGCATCCATCTCTTGCCTGTCAAATGTCTGGGAAAAAATCATGCAAGGTGGGTCACATCTGACAGCAGCAGCTGACTGGCTGGTTATAGTTATTATATATATATATGTATATATACATATATATGTATATATATAGTTATATTGCTCTAAGAAACTCCCCCATTTGGAAGCCCCCTCCACCAGTGCAGCCAGGCCAGCATCTTCTTTGCACATTCTAGTCATAGAGTTACCTTGAACACTCAGAGACTCGGTGACTTCATCTGGGTCACACAGCTAGGATGTATCAGGTGGACCTTGAACCCAGGGCTTCTTGGGGCCACCCAAAGCTAGCTTCCTCTTCGTAACCAAACTACACAATTCTTCTCTCAGTACAATGATAATGAGTCAGCCCCAATATCCCATCACTTCAGTACAAGCCAAGTTGTCCTTCACTGCTCAAATACCCTCCATTTGACTGTTCTCCAGCTCAAGTCAATTGTATAACTTGTGTCATGGAGCAAAGCTTAGAATAATCACAATATACAAATACTTAAACCACTACTCAGACGAAGCTGATTCTTTGTATGTATGCACACATGTCTATGTGGAGATTCTTCCAAAAAGTTTTTTGAAATGTCTGTTGAGGTCAAACCTTCCTCAAATATTTCATTGTGTTTCAGAGGCTTCTTGAAGCCTTGTGGCCTTAGGGGCTCAGGCTGGTGCTAGCTAGAAGATCAGGCTCCAGGTGAGCCTGTAGCCAGTGGATGGGTGTCTTTGGTCTTAGAACCACCCTGATAAAATTCCAGGAGTCTGACTGGGGTGTCTTCAGCAAGGTGAAGGATAGCACCTCTGCAAGACTATCCTTTAAGTCATAGAGCATTGCAGTCTCCCTCAATTGAGATACACCCTCCAGCTTAGTCACAGGTCCCTTAAGTATTCAAGGGGAAATTGGGTTCTCCCTCTCCAAGAATCCTCATTTCAGCCAAATTGTCTTAGGCCCTTTTGTGTCCCTGGTGTGGGCCTTTTATCACTCAGTAAATCAACAAGTGTTTATTAAGCAATCCTTTCTATTCCAGGCACTGTGCTAGTCAAGACTGGGGACCCAAAGGCTAGAAAAGTGCCTCCACCCCAGGAGCTCACAGTTCACACATACATGAGTAGCTATAAGATCCATATAGAGTGGTGACCATGTGATCAGAGGGGATTGCTTTGGACCTGGGGCACTGATAGCAAAATGGGTAAGCAAAGAAGGCCTCTAAAGTGGATGCCCTATGGGCTGAACCTTGATGAGAGCCAGGGCTTCCAGGAGACAGAGATGAGGCAAAGAAATGTAGTAGGTGTGGGGGCTGGCTGCCTGGACAAAGGCATAGAGATGGGAAATGGCATATGGTGTTTTGGCCAGGTTAGCTGGAAGGAAAGTAAAAGGAGGCCAGAGGTAGAGTGCTTTAAACACAATATAGATAAAGTTGTTATTTTGTTTGGGAGGGATGGAGTGACACCGTTAGCCTGGGCACTAGGAATAGCATTTTGGCAGCTGGAGGGTGATTTGGCTGGACTACAGGCCAGGCACGAGAGGGCTGTTTTTTCTCATGACATTTCTTACAGTTGAATCAATCCCTGCATCCAATTTCAGAACCTCTTGGCAGAAAAAGTGGAGCAGCTGATGGACTGGAGTGTGAGGCGCTCAGTTATCCGAATGAATGGGGACAAATTCAGGAGGTTTGTGAAGGCGCCACCCCGGAACTACTCTGTCGTGGTGATGTTCACAGCCCTCCAGCCTCAGAGACAGTGCTCAGTGTGCAGGTAAAACTTTGACCATACGCTATTCTTGGTATTCCTTTTTTTCATTTTCTATGAGGATGGCCTATTCTTGATTAATAGTCTTACACTGAGCCATTCTTGGGGAAGGAGGAATGTTCTGAAGGAATTTCCAAAGGGAAATATATGCAACTCTTTTGGATTCAGCAGATGCCTGTTATAATTTCATTAAATTAAATATTTGAAGAGCATCAGGCAGCAAGTCATTATATACATCAGATCAAAATGAAATAGCTCCATGGTTTTAAAACTTCTGGTCTGTTTCCCATGATTTACATTACATTTACATAACCTTAACAACTGGTGATTTTCAATTGTTCAAGCAAATCTACTTTATTCATGCTGGTTCATATATTCCAGGCCGGAGTCAAATTAGACCCCTGAAGTCAACATCATTAAGTGTACCTTATTCACTTTAAAAGGAATAAAATTGTAATTTTTAGAAATCTGCAAAGGTACCCCTAACTCAGGCCTCTTGACTCAATTTTTGCCACATAATCTTTTATGGTAAGGGACACCAAACAACTTCTTCAGCCAGTTCAGAAGGGAGTTTGTGCCCCTCGTGAAGATCTCCTTTATAATGTATAGAAGTATATTTTATAGAGGAGAACTTGTAGGAAAGCCAGTTTCCCATACTCAAGGGTTCCTTGCACTAGAAACAACAGCTAATAATAGTTGGGATAGGTGGCAAGAATGGCACAAGTTGTATAAAAATGAGCCTTTGGGTACAGTCAGAGGTACAGGCAGGATGTGTGCATTTTCATACATTCTTCTGTAGTCATTATTGAGATGTTATAGTGAATACCAGTTTGTGGTCTGTCCATAATTTAAAATGTTGTAGCCAATCCATACGTGGGATATTTCGTGCACTTAGCATTAACTCAGTAGCCACGTTATCTAGTGTCCAATTTCCTAGGCAGACTTTTCTTTGAGTCTCTTTCATGGAAGAGTGGAACGACTTGGTCATGTGAAAAATTATCACCCCAATACAGTCTCCAAGCTATTATTAGGTTTGTTGAGAGGTGGCCAGTCTTACAGTAAAACCAGACTCTGGTCAGTGCCAAGACCAAAGACCCTGAGCCTCAGGAGATAGCCTTTTTTTATACATAGAAATCTGATGGCATATTGTCATAAAAGACAGATTGAATGCAGAATTTTTTCACGTGGACAGATCACACAAGTGCTTGAATAAGCCAGAAAGTGCACAAAAAAAAAAAAAAATCACTATGGGTGGTAACTTTATACTTTTTTTCTTTTTTATTACTGATCTTTCTAAAACCTTTTTAGTAAAGGGCTAGAAGTGTTTTCCACTGACAACTAGGAGTCAGCAGTTAGATGGATGCGTCATAATGACATTTGCACCCAAGATGACATTTATATCCAAGAACGGTCCTCTATGTGTTATGATTTTGCAACAGGGTATGGTGGGCTTGGTTGAAACTTTTGGGTTACAGGCTTAAGGCCAAAATGCTTGTCAGCAAGATTTGATACCACCCTTAAACTCTATTTTTCTTAGCTAATATTTATAATTCATATAAAGCAAACTATATTATTTGTGTTATAATCATAAAGGCTAATACTCTTATAATCATAAAAGGGGGAAGGGCACACTCACAGTCAGGATATCAAGATCACTTGGGAGGAGACCTCTCAGTGTGAGACCCAAGTTCTTTTTGCTGAATGCCATGCAGGGAAATGGGTTTGGTGGCATATGGGGAGTGTGTGTATGTGGTCTCAGCTACCCTTTATCCAAGCATGGCAACTCATTTCCCATTGGGAACGTGATTAGCTTTGGCAGTCAAAGCTACCAAGGATTTTGTAGCAACCGAATACAATAAAATTAGCTCAGACTAGGTACTCTCTCTGCCAGTGTCACTGGATCAAAGAATATTTGTCAGTGAATAAGGCGTAAAAAGTCTTACGCCTTATTGTGGGGTAGGGGGGGGGGTTTGGGTTGTGCAGGGCTTTGAACTCCAAATAGAGCATTCTGTATTTAATCCTGGAGGCTATGGAGAACCACTGCAGTTTATTGATTATGGGCATGACATAGTAGGACCACCATACCTGGGGATATATCTTGTCAGAGGAAGGCCTAACAACTCTAGGAGGGTCTCATGTAGAAGGCAGCTTTTGAGCCAAGACTTGAATGGACTTAAGGGATTCCAGAAGTTGTAGGTGCAGAGAGTGGGCATTCCTGGCATTAGGGAAAATGGGCAAAGGCAAAAGAGGATGATACTCCCATCTTTTGGTTTATCTGATGCTATCAGTGAAGCCAGTGTTCCACAGGACTATTTTCAGATGACCAAGAGTATTATCCTGTGCCAAAATGTATAGTTAATCATTTTGGAGGATTCTAATATATATGACACAATTAAACAGTATATGGAACATGATTCAGTTTTTTATTGGTCACTTGGGGGCATTGTCGTGTGATCATTTGATTTAAAAGATTCTATTGCAGAGAGGCCCTCTAGACCTTGTAAGGTGGAAAAGGACAATTCTTCTGATCCTAAGTGGTGCCAGATGACTGGTTTTTGAGGGTTTCTTTGGATTTATGGAGGGGACAAAGGTTCAAAAGTTTTCCCCTTCCCTTTGTTGTTAGACTGTTAGCTTTCACTTTCTTGCTGCTGCTGGCCTTGTGCTTGATTCTGGTAACAACACTGACCCTCCCCCCTCCCCCCCCTCTCCATCCCTTTTTCTTTACCATAGGCTCAGGAACCAGCTAAGCAAATTTGTTATCATTGTGTGCAAAAGACTTTTCCAGACTTGACCTCTGCCTTGAAGCAGCCCTTCCTATCTTCCTTGTCTTCCTCATCCTCTTCCCCCTCCCAGAATGCTTGGGACACTGTCTAGGAGACACTCCCCACCCTAGCCCATGCCATGGAACCCAAGGAGTGGTGCAGTCTCCCAGACAAAGAGAGACTGCTGTGTTCCCTGAGTGGAGTCCTTCTTTGCAGCCCACATGTGGCTCAGACATCCTGTTCTCATCTCCACCCCTTTGTTTCCCACAGGCAGGCCAATGAAGAGTACCAGGTGCTGGCAAACTCATGGCGCTACTCATCGGTCTTCTCCAACAAGCTCTTCTTCAGTGTCGTGGATTATGATGAGGGCGCGGATGTTTTCCAACAGGTGCCTCGGGATGTTGGCTCTCTCCATGCTGTTTAGTTTGTAGAACAGTCTGGCCCCATAATTCCCAAGGCAGGACCAGTTCCATTGTGTAATGCAGACACAGTTCTGTTTTTAGTGGCTACTGTGGCTGCCAGCAGGGCCCAGGATGTGCCTGCTTGGCTGTAGCTGACAGCTGCGGCATTGACTCGAGGGCCATAGCACACAGGCACACTTTGTCTCCCTTTCAGGGCCCAGGGCATGTGAGCAACAGAAGCCTAGGCTTTGAGGTTCAGTGTAAAGTAAGTGTTCTCCCTGCATTCATTGTGTATGGAGACCCGGAGCCTGGTCTTTTTTCGGGTGCAGACATCCTGGTCTTTGTGGCATGCAGGTGCTTCTCCATAGCTGCCCCAGCCAGCACCCACCTGGCCCCATTGTATCCCCAGAATCGCCTGGGCTCCAGGACTGAAAGGGCTATTGTCACTCAGTGCTCACGGGGGCTCCCAACCTGGGAGGAGTTAGAAAGAGACAGAATTAGGGTGTGAGTGAATGATCACCTCCCTGCCTGGAATCACTCCGACTATGGCCGGACACCCTTCCCCCTCTCCTAGGCTCTTGACTTTCCTCACTTCCCCTTCCTCCCATCCCTCCCTGCCTGAAGCAGCTCCAGGCTCTAGGCGAGCCTGCTGGCTCTTTTCTTTCCCATTGTCCAGGCCCTGAACTGTCTCCCAGGCAGGTGTGTGGCCACTAAGCTCCTGCCCCCCAGCTTCTTTCCGTAATGCTGAATTTCCGATTGATGATTTCCAGCTGTCATTGACACAAGATTTAATTCAGTAGTTTTTGCCTTGTAAGCCTCACTTTGATGACTGCTTAGGAAATCTCTACGTAGAGAATCCCAAGGAGTAACACCTACGAGAATATGTCTGTACGGAAATCCCTTTCAGACCTGTTAGCTAGCCAGTAAGCTCTTGGGGTGCACACAGATGTAGTCACAGAGACCAGGACCCTCTGACATGATGGAGAGGAAGCACACTGAAATGTAAGCAGGCTCATCTCAGAAAAGAATCAGCTTCCTGGATCCTGTTTTCATTGACAAGAACATACCTCCCCACAAGCAAGCCCCTAACGTTTCCTTCCCTTGGCCAGTGGGGTCGAGCCAGGGTGGAAGGCCTGATGTCTAATGGTTTTCCTCTTTTGCAGCTCAACATGAACTCAGCGCCCACCTTCATGCATTTTCCTCCCAAAGGGAAGCCCAAGCGTGCAGACACTTTTGACCTGCAGAGAATTGGGTTTGCTGCCGAGCAGTTGGCCAAATGGATTGCTGACCGGACAGATGTTCATGTGAGCTCTCTAGGGGATATAGGGGCAGCCAGTCTGCTCCTTCAGGGTAGGAGGGGATGGGAGCCACCCTGAGCAAGTACTGGGCACATTCCCTGCTAACAACTAAACCGTGCTCCTCGTGTCTCACCTCTTAAGATTCGTGTTTTCCGGCCACCCAACTACTCGGGTACCATTGCCTTGGCCCTGCTCATCTCTCTGGTTGGAGGTCTGCTGTACTTGAGGAGGAACAACTTGGAGTTCATCTATAACAAGACGGGCTGGGCCATGGCCTCCCTGGTAAGTGAGCCCGTGCACTCATGCATCAGCAGCCTAGAGAGGCCTCAGCACTATTTAATGTCCCTCCTCTAATGGGCCTACTGTACACAGCAGAGTAGATCCAGGACCAGACTTATGGAGACTCTCTTTTTAGGGAAGGGAGAGAAAAAACCATTTATGTGGTTCCTATTGCATCCCAGCATTGTACCTAGGGTTTTTCACAAATATGACCTCATTTGATAACCCCACATTTTACGATAAGTCTGTGAGGTGGGGGATTTTATGGTACCTATTTTACAACTGGGAAAACTGAGGCAGGAACCAGTTAAGTGAGTTGTCCAGGATCCCACAGTAAGGAAATGTCTGAGGCCAGATTTGAACTCTTCTGCCTCCTGGTCCAGTGTTTGCTGAGCTGCCTCCTCTTTAGGTCTAAGTTTAGATTCTTACTTGGGAGGCTGGGCAGCTTTGACCTTATCCATGATCTGTCTTCCTTTCTATCTCCTTCAGCCTTTCTCCTGGGTATGGTGGAGAGTGATTTAATTGGGGGCAGCTGGAGGCTGGGGCTGTTCTCCTTCATTATCCTTGGGCTGCTTGTCAGACTCTGCCCTTCTGGCTCACAAGCCCAAGGAGGGAGTGGCCACCTGCCCTCCTTTCCCCCAAGTGAGAACCACTTCTAGAATAGAATTGCCTCTTGGGGTATCCTTCACCTTTGAAAGGAAGAATTTATCTCAAAACAAGTTCAAGCACTATCAACTTTGCTGCTTGGGGCTGGGAGTGAAGGGCCAACATTCACTCTTCTCTCCCCCACTGCATTGTATGTATTTATATTACTTCCTTTGCCTCTTTTCCTACATCAACACATTTATTGTTTGACCAGATTTGGCTTGGGATATGTTACACAGAGGTGGTGTGTAAATACATATATGTGGGTATCTATATATACATATAGAATTTAAATTGTAATTTTGAAATGGAAAATTATGAACTAAGACTGTATTAACTTCCAGACTTTTTGAAGAGATTAATAGTTGCTGCCTTGTTTGGTCCACCATGTCCACATGATTTTACAAAACCCTTTGAGCTGGCAGAATAAAGGGCATGGAAGTCTTTGTAGCTCCTTGTAGACATCTCACTTGGAGTATTCTAGTTATGAAACACATTCCTTCTAGGCCTCCGTGCAGTGCAGAGCTCAGTGGCCTTTGGACCCATTAACATATGGTCACTAATAAGAGCTACCTGTATTTGGCATTAATGATCATCATTTTTTCAGTGAAAATAAGCATCATTTTTTAATAAGCTAATACTCAGGCATACTTCCAGACAGATTGTGATAGCAATCTTCCTTCAGTTCAGTGGGATAGAATAAAATTATTGGCCATATTATAGTCACAAGAAGACAAAAGTGGGAAGTGGATTCAATTTCATCCCATAATAGGAGCTTCTTCCATCCTCTTGTAGATTTAAATCTGCATCCTTTTGGAAAGGCTTACTATGATTTTTCCTTAAAAATAAACCAAAGGAATCAGTATAGTCAAATAAGAGTTTAAAATCTCTTAATCTCTCTTTCTCTGAAAGTGAAGCTTATGAGGGTTTTAGAAAACCTAGGAGATTCAAGTAAAGAATGAATCAGGAGAGTAAATACTAAGTGGATCTGTGATCTTGTCCACTTGAATCCCAGCCTGCTCACTCTGAGGAACTCTTCTTAATAATGTCTGCTTGTAAGTTTGCTGCAAAGTTTACCCAATATGCTGACAGCCTTCTTCACTGGCTCCTGTCCACATGAAGATACCAAAACCTGGCTCTGGCCCTCCACCTGTCATCCCTCCTCCTCATACCCACATCCATCCCCTCTTCTCATCATTTTCCTCCCAGCTTTGCCTCCCGTTCTTATCTAGACTACCTTGCTTATTCTGTGTGATAGCTTACTCACCCCTGCTATAGGCTGTTTCTTGCTTACCCTCTGATGATGGGCATTTTCAGTTTTTCAGAGCTGTGCACCTACAGGACTAGAATGTTGGTATCAGAAAGATGTACTTTTATCTATGGAAGTAGCTTCGGATTGTTAAAGGAGGTTTGCTGCCATAGTTGGTTAGGTGTTATAAAGAAAAATTAATCTTGGAGGCTTATTACTAGATTTATAAACATGTATTAGAAAAAAGAAAGAAAGAGAGAAATATATAACTTAAGGTAAAAATTCAGTCCCCCATTGTGGCTGGTGGTTCACTTGCCAGAGATCAAGAGATAAAAAGTCCAGAGCAAAGTGCCAGCCCAGACAGGTGACTCCGCTTCCTGGTTGGCTTTTCAGTCCTCCCCCTCAGCCTCTCCTGCAGATCTTTCCAGGTCCTTCAATTGGCCAATGGCTTTCATACATCACACTGCCACTCCAGGACATCAGCCTCAGGCTCTCAGATACGTCTCTCTGATTCTTTCCAAAATGGAAATCCTCTACATAATTTTACTTCACACATAGGCTACAGGCCCAACTCGTCCATCTATTTTCTACTCCAGATATACCTACTGATAGATAGAGTTGCCTGAGGGGTGACTGACTATTTACATGCAGGTGTCCTAATCTGGGCCAAACATGTTCTTTGTCTAGGGGCCTCTCTTTTTGCTAAATTCTTTCATGTGGCTGTAGATCTTCTCTGGGAGGCTTGTTGGTGTTGGAAATCCCACCTCAGATCCTTACTTTCCGGACCTTGGACAGATCAGTTTGGCAGGTTGCTATCTGCTATGTGTACAGTTCTTGTAGGAAGTGTCAAATTTACTGGCATTTATTCTCCGTTTATCATAGCAGAAGTTTTGGGGAAAATGTTTTCCCTCTCTCACAACCTATTCCTGTGTTTTGTTGTTAGAAGCTAAATGACAGTTGGATGTTTTCATGCATGATTTGAAAATTAGAATATTTGTGGATTTCCAGGTAATCACAAAAATGAAAAAACTTTGTTAAATATTGTGTATCAAAGGAACAGTTTTTGGGTGATAGCTCAGGAAAAGATGGAAATTTTAACTGTTAAATAAAAGCAAAACTACAAACTCTATACCTTTGGAGAAAAATATTTCAAGACCTCTGTGTGTTTGCCATAGCTTAATACAGCTTGTGATTCCCTAGGCCTTGTTATTTTCTGTGAATAATGCCATCACTTTATGGTCTATTATAATTCTTGGAAAGTTCCTATGTCTTATACTTTACAAAGGTCGGGCTCACCCATCATGTCTCAGTCATCAGACACTCATTTTGATCAGCTTTGGAAAGTGTTGATAAATTGCATTTCAAGACATTTTTGTGCTCTTTGTTATGTTATTTCTGTTATGATGGTGAGGGATCCTTTGCTATAGCTTTTTCATCTCTTTTTGTTAGGAGGAATGAGAATCATTATACTTTTTCATTTTTGTTTAAAGTTTATTTTGGATTTTATAACTTTAAAAGGGGTTTTATAGCTCCCAATATAAAATAGGCTGGCCTAAGGTGATCCCTGTGCCTTATTTCGTGTGTCAGAATATCTGTCGTGGAAAGAAGCTCCCTGGAGCTTCCATTTGTATGGTTGTTGCCTTTCTTTTGCCTTGCCAGTTGTGAGCTCAGTTTCTCAATGTAGGGGAGCTCCTCTAGGCTTTGTGGAAGATTTTCTTCTTTTGTCCAGCATCTGTTGGCAGAGCTCTGCCACTTGCCAATTCTAATTCTAATTCTTAAGGAATTATTTTATTCAGTAACGTTTTATACCTCTTTTAATAAGTTGCTAATTCTATTTTTAGAACATTCTTGCCTTGAATAGCTCTTATTTCTTTTCCCAATGTTTTTCCTTTACTGCTCTTAGTTTCTAAAATCTTTTTCTTTTGCTATTTTTTATGTCTTTATCTCTTCTAGGAATTCTTGGTGAGCTTATGGCTTTGTTGGTAGATATTTTCATGGCACTGTTGTCTTCTGAGTTTGTGTCTTAAGCTTCCTTATCTTCAGAGTGGCTTTTTGTGGTTGAGGTTTTTTGTTTGCTCATTCTTCCAGCCTACTTACTGATTTGGGACTCTGTTGGTGTTGGGTCTGCTGACTTCCAGGGCAGGGGAGATGTCTGTTCTGACCCTCTACTGCTGTTTTAACAGCTCAGTCTCTGAGCATCTGCCCTTCTGGCCTGTATTCTCCAAGTTCTTGATCTGGCTCAGGTTGCTTGCTTGTGTGCCATTGAGTTTCCATAGACCCCTTTGGATTCAGCCATTGTCAGCCTTCTGGGAGGTTTCTTTAGAGCAGGGGTTGGCAACATATGGCTCTTGAGCCATAGCTGGCTCTTTTGAGGGCCAGATAGGGCTCTTTCTGCAGGAACCATAAAGTCCATTTTTTTTCAGGCGCTGTTACAGGAGCGGCACTGTGACCACTGTATGGCTCTCATGAAATTACATTTAAAAAAATGTGGCATTAATGGCTCTCACGGCCAAAAAGGTTGCCAACCCCTGCTTTAGAGTCAAGAGTCTAAATTGTCTCCCCTTGGTCTTGGTCTCTTGCCTGGTTATTCCTCTGTATTTCTGTACAGGGCTGAGGTTGGACCCAGAGCCTCACAGTTGTGCTTCTAGGACTTGTTCCTTGTTCTGTGCATAGCTAGGGCCTCTTCCTTGTGACTGACCTCTCTGCTCCATCCTGTGTGGCAAGGAAAATGAGACTGAGGCATATTGAGGCATGTTTTCTCCAGGCAAGTTAGCAGTACTAACAGTGATGCATATAGTTGTTAATAAAATGGGTCACTGGCAACCTCAGGAAAGCCAGGGATCTTGATGGCACAGAAGAAAACTTTTTTTTTTTTTTGAGATGCAGGAAAAGAGAAAAAGGAAGGTTGGAATAATTGGGAAACCTTACAATTAGCTGCATCAAGGGAAAGTTGATTGTCCTTCAGGTCTGGCTAATCATACCTTCTCTGACAATGGAAGAATATTAATTGCCTCATGGGGCACAACTGCCTTTTGTAATATTGACTAGAAAATCAGGTCCACTCAAACTAAGACTCTCTCTGGTGATTGATTGGCAAACCACCCCCAGTTTATAGTCAACAACAAAACCCCAGGTTAAAATGGTAGCAAGTGAATTGTGGAATGGGGCTAGGAGCATGTTCTCTTTATAGCATCACTCACCTTTGACCAGGCCTTTAAGCCAATTCAGATTTGGACAGACCACGTTTCTGAGCAAGGTGAGTTTATATACTGACAGTTCTAAAAATCAATGCAGCATAAATATTAGTTACATTCTAAAACAATACAGTAGAAATTGGAGGTAATATTAATTTTTATCTCTCCCATCTAAAACTGTGGCCTAAGACTCAGGAATGGGGACAGAGTTGCTAGACCTAGACCACTTGTCTCTATCTTACACTGGGAACTAGGGAAGGGGTAAAAGAACTGCCAGTGGCATATATTCCCACTCCCAGGTCTAACTTAGAAGTCACCTTGGAATCTCTTCTGCCTAGGTGCTTCCTGCTTTAGTGTTCAGTCTCAGGCCCGTTTAATGTGGCTAGAAGTTAGAATGTTCCCTATCCCTGCACCACTTTCTTAGCCCCTTCCCTGGTGTTCAAAGAACTCTGTCTTCTTATACTACTCTGGGCTGGGAAAAATGACTCCTTGTGACTTTTTTTAATCTTTCTCCTTCAGAATTGTCCAGTGTGTTTTCTGGGTCATTGTGGAGGGGATATAGTGGGAAAGCTGGGCAGAAATGCTGACCCTTTAATTTACTGATGCTGATTCTTTTATGTTCTGCCCTCATTTGCCAGGCTAGTGAAGCCTATAGTGCCTTCTCAAAATTGTGTTTTAGGTCTAATGCAGAGTACAAGTTGGAGAAGGATTCCACTGGAGAGTGAGGCTTTCCGTAGATTCCTATGTACAGATGGGAATGTGCAAGTTGAATCTAGCCCCAGAACATTGCAGAACTTCTTGAAAGAGATTCTAGAATCATATGAGAATTTGGCCAGCCACACTGAGAAAGGCCAAGTGCATGAGGAATGTCTGTTACCCAAATTATGACATCCATTTGGATGGATAACTAGATATTCTCCATCACTATGTGTATCTGGAATAATGCATATGGATGACAAGTGGGCTCAGGGTTAAACAGGAGGAGAGGGGGTGATTACATTATATGAGATAAACTTTGGGGAGGCCATGGAGATGGGTGACACAGTGGCCAGAGCACTGGGCCTGAAATAGGAAAAACTTGGATTCAAATATAGCCTCAGACACTTATTGGTTCAGGAACCTGGTAATGTCACTCAACCACTGTTTGCCTCAATTTCCTCATCTGTAAAATGGGGATGATAACAACACCTCCCAACATGGTTGTGAACATCAAATAAGATTTCCTAATATTGTTATTATTACTTAGTATGGTTGGGTTATGATAGGAATTGTTGGAAGGAATATCTAAATTGATAGTTTCTTAATATCTGGAGCCTCTGATCAATGAGAGACATTTGGAAAAATGGAACCAGAACCCATAACCCACTGTTACTTTTGGAGGTAATACACTGAAATTTGAGACTTTTAAAAAATTACTATGATTGATATCTCTCCCCTGAAAGATAGAGAAGATGGCAAACTGGTGCTTCAACACAGTCTTGGAAAGATAGAATACAAATTCTATCTAGAAAAATATGAATAAATGTTTGAAGGCAAAAACAAATGGGAAAAGTGAGATTGAAATTGTCTCATTTCTATAAAGCCTTACAAATAGAGGCAAGAAAAAAATAGATATTTTTTACATCTAGATAAAAGCTACCATTTAAAAAATACCTTGTCAGATCTGAGTTTAAAAATCTATTTCTAGCACCTCCCATTTTTCCTCCTATTTCTGACATATCCCTAGCAATCCAGACAGTACTGAGAGAACTTAAAAGTCTTCCCTCTCAGGGCACATAGCTTTCGTCTAAAAAGTGAATTTTTAGATTGAGGAAAATTTGATTCTTTGGATAATGAAGATAAATATTTTATTTGCAAATAATTTTGCTATTCACCAAAGCCTTACATATACCACTTCCTTGTCCTTTTTTTTTTGTTTCAGAAACTGCCTAGCTTCCCAATAACTGGTTTTATGAGATAAGCACATAAGAAGCCTTCCAGGGCATTAGCCTTTATTGACTTTTTCTCTGTAGATGCTTTTTTTCTCATCATGTTATACCTTGGTTTACATCTTCTTGATGCTTCCAAGTCATATTTTTGGTGTAGACTTCATAGAATCAAGGTTTTTTTGAAAGGCATTGATTATTGGGTTTGAGGTTGACCTGTGTATTAATATCCCCTGTGGTATCAGGTGCTTTGAAGCCTTCCATGGCCTGCTCTGGAGAGAATAAAGACCATCTCCCACAGGGAGAGAGGAAGGCAAGCACATTGAATATTCTTTTAGAGCTAGTATCACTTTCCTAGTCTTAACTCTCTCTTTATTGAACTTGTCAATAAGAATGTAGACATTTGATCCTTTTTGCTTCAGTCACACTATTCTGTTTCCCACCTCTGGAACATACTTTCCATCTCCTGCCTTTTTTTTCCATGTGCCATCTCCCTCTCTTTCTGCTGAGGCCAATGCCCACCCTACCTCTTGTTCATTATCCTTATCAGAGAAAATCCTTCTCTTTGAAGCATCCTTAGTCCATCATTGTTTTTCAATTCTTTAATCTTGGGGATCATTGCCCCTTAAGCATGTATATCCTTATAACTTCTCCAGTGGCTTTTGTCCATTTCCTCCATCAGGCTCAGGCAGAGGACCTACTCATAGAGATTCACCTCTTGTTCTCTAAGGATTCTCAAGACTGTCAGTTGCCTTCCTCTCCATGTAGCTAGATTTCCATGATGCATCTTAGACCATCCTTTCTGAGGATATCTGAGTTAGCACCATGTTGAAGATGCTTAGGACCTTCATGTACCTTCCTGTTGCTTTGGAGTCACTTGACATTTTAATTATAGCCAGATCACGGAGTGCCTTGCACCACGACTAGGGGAATACCCACATCAAAATGATGGGGTTTTGTGACAGCAAGCAGATGGTGATCATGAAAAGCCCCGAAGAGTCCCAGATATTATCCAACCCAGTCAACCCATCCAAATGTGGAGAGACTTGGCCACCACCATGATTATTCTGGTCATAGCATCCTATGGAACAGACAAATAGCCCATCATCCTATACATTTCTTTTGGTTTGTCAATGGCAATGACAGCACTTCCAGAGATGGGGCTATAGATTAACCTCAACATTGTTACTGTGTCTACTTTTACTTCTAAATTGTAAGTTCTCCAAGCATAAGTACCCTCCAATTTGTATTTTATCTACCATAAGTCTGGTAATTTATGTATATATAACCTCATTTAATGTTATTTACTTGTTTGAGTAGACCTAACTTCAAGGAATATAAGAATAGAAAACTTGCTCAAAGTCTGTCAATTCTTATCCACAGATTCTTTTAGGTCTAAGATTCAATTTATTTTTTGTTAAGTGTTATTATACTCTTATGTAGACCCTGTCCTAATCTTAGAATTGTAAAGATAATGTTAGGGAATACACAACTGATAATTATAACTCTGAATGTGAATGGGATGAACTCTCTCATAAAACAGAAGCAAATAACAGAGTGGATTAGAAACCCAAAGCCTACCATATGTTGTCTATAAAAAACACATATGAGGCGGGTGGACTTACACAGGTTTAAGGTCAAGGGCTGGAGCAAAATCTTTTGGGCTTCAAATGAGAAAAAGAAGGCAGGAGTGGCAATCATGATTTTTGACAAAGCCAAAGTAAAAATAGATATGATTAAAAGAGACAGGGAAGGTAATTACATCCCCTTAAAAGGCAGTATAGACAATGAGGAAATAACAGTGCTCAACATGTATGCACCAAATGTTATAGCATCCAAATTCCTAAAGGAGAAACTGGCTGAGCTCAAGAAGGAAATAGATAGTAAAACCATACTAGTGGGAGATCTAAATATTCCTCTTTCGGATCTAGATAAATCAAACCAAAAAATAAATAAGAAAGATATGAGAGGTGAATGAAATCCTAGAAAAATTAGATTAATAGATATGTGGAGAAAAATAAACAGGGACAAAAAGGAAAAACCTTCTTTTCAGCTGCACAAGGTACATTCACAAAGATTGACCATGTAATAGGGCATAGAAACATCGCAAACAAATGCAAAAGAGCAAAAATAATAAATGTAACCTTCTCAGATCATAATGCAATAAAAATAATAATTAGTAAGGGCACCTGGACAGCCAAACTAAAAACTAATTGGCAATTAAATAATATGATTCTCCAAAACCAGTTAGTTAAAGAAGAAATCATAGAAACAAAATAATTTCAACATTGATTGCTCATGGGTAGGATGAGCTAACATAATAAAAATGACCATTCTACCCAAATTAATTTACCTATTTAGTGCCATACCTATCAAACTAACAAAAAACTTTTTTACTGAATTAGAAAAAACTATAACAAAGTTCATTTGGAAGAACAAAAGATCAAGTATATCAAGGGAAATAATGAAAAAAAACATGAAGGAAGGTGGCCTAGGAGTACCAGATATTAAACTATACCATAAAGCAATGGTCATCAAAACGATATGGTACTGGCTAAGAGACAGAAGGAAGGATCAGTGGAATAGACTTGGGGTAAGTGACATCAGCAAGACTGTCTATGATAAACCCAAAGAGCCCAATTTGGGGGACAAAAATCCACTATTTGACAAAAACTGTTGGGAAAATTGGAAAACATTATGGGAGAGATTAGGCTTAGATCAAGTGTACACCAAGATAAATTCAGAATGAGTGAATGACTTGAATATAAAGAAGGAAAGTATAAGAAAATTAGGTGAACATAGAATAGTATACCTGTCATATCTATGGGAAAGGGAAAATTTTAAAACCAAGCAAGAGTTAGAAAAAATTACAAAATGTAAAATAAATTTTGATTATATTAAATTAAAAAGGTTTTGTACAAACAAAAACAATGCAACCAAAATCAGAAGGGAAACAACCAACTGGAAAAAAATCTTTATAACAGAAAACTCTGACAGAGTTCTAATTACTCAAATATACAAGGAGCTAAATCAATTGTATAAAAAATCAAGCCATTCCCCAATTGATATAAATGGGCAAGGGACATGAATAGGAAATTTTCGGATAAAGAAATCAAAAGTATCAATAAGCACATGAGAAAGTGTTCTAAATCTCTAATAATTAGAGAAATGCAAATCAAAACAACTATGAAGTACCACCTCACACCTAGCAGATTGGCTAAAATGAAAGAAGGGTAGAGTAATGAATGTTGGAGGGGATGTGGCAAAATTGGGATATTAATGCATTGCTGGTGGAGTTGTGAACTGATCCAACCATTCTGGCTGGCAATTTGGAACTATACTCAAAGGGCTATAAAAGACTGCCTGCCCTTTGATCCAGCCATAGCATTGCTGGGTTTGTACCGAAAAGAGATCATAGATAAACAGACTTGTACAAAAATATTTATAGCTGCACTTTTTTGTGGTGGCAAAAAACTGGAAAACGAAGGGATGCCCTTCAATTGGGGAATGACTGAACAAATTGTAGTATATGTTGGTGATGGAATACTATTGTGCTAAAAGAAATAATAAACTGGAGGAATTCCATGTGAACTGGAAAGACCTCCAGGAATCGATGCAGAGTGAAAGGAGCAGAGCCAGAAGAACATTGTACACAGAGACTGATATACTGTGGTAAAATCGAATGTAATGGACTTCTGTACTAGCAGCAATGCAATGATCCAGGACAGCTCTGAGGGATTTATGGAAAAGATGCTACCCACATTCAGAGGAAGAACTGCAGGAGTGGAAACACAGAAGAAGAACAACTGCTTGAACACATGGGTTGATGCGGGCATGGTTGGGGACACTAAATGACCACACTAATGCAACTATCAATAATATGTAAATAAGCCCTGATTGATGACACATGTTAAAACCAGTGGAAATGCGCGTTGGATATGGGGTGGGGGGTGAAGAGGGGTGAAGAGGAAAGTAAAAACAAGAATCATGTAACCATGGAAAATTTTTCTAAAAAAAAATATTAAAAAAAAAAGAATTGCAAAGATATAAATAAAATAATCCCTGCTCTCCTGTATTATTGGCATTCTTCCAGTTGTTCAAGATGCCAAGTTATTTCAGTCCACAGAATTCCATAGACATTTGAGAAGTCAAAGATGGAAGTGGTGATTGTTTTTTCTAGATGGTATCTTAAATCTTTTATAGATTTTTTAAAAACTGAATTTACTAAATAAACTAAAAAAATAAACTGAAGAAAATGAATTTACTACATAAAATAAGTAGCAGTTTGTATTCTCTGATTTTTAATTAATCATTCAAATGTATTCATTTTTCAGTGTGTGGTCTTTGCTATGACATCTGGACAAATGTGGAATCACATCCGTGGACCTCCATATGCTCATAAGAACCCTCAGAATGGACAAGTGGTAAGTTCCTGTACAAAGATTTTATTTACCAATCATTTACCAATCTGATTATGTTAGCCTGTAAATAAAATGAATTATACATTTGTTAACTAAAATATGGGCATCTGTTTGTTGTCTCCATTGCTTTCTACCCTCCACTATTCTGATTTGATTGGTGAATGTCTTAACTGTAGAGAGAGAGGGTGCCTATCATTGCTGATCAGGAGAGAAGTGTTAGTAGATGCAGAAGCCCTCAGTGCTGCTTGTTTTCTCACAAGGCTATGACCTTGCTAGCATGGATATTGGGTTCCAAAGGTCTGTCCATAAAGGTATCTGCTCCTAAATTGATAACTTAATATGATAGGTGTGACACTTGTTTGATGTAGGCTGTGCTTGCTTCCCTCCAATCCATTTTCAGAGCAGTAATTGGGAATTTTCTTTGCTATTTGAAGCATCAAAGGCTCAGTCTTAGAGAACATTTCATAACCATTTGGAGAGATCTTCCTCCTCAACAAGGATGGTTTTCTGGCCTTCCATGGCCAATCATAGTAATCACACTTAACTAGCATTCGTATAGCACCTCCTTTGTCCCAGGCTCTGTGCTGATTAAGTACTTTACAAATATGATCTCATTGGATCCTCACAGGAGTCTTGGGAGGGAGGGTCTTTGATGATCCTCATTTCAGAAGTGGAGGCAGAGAATGGGAAAGTGACTCACCCAGGGTCACCCAGCTAATATATGAGGCTAGATTTGAACTCAGATCTTACTACCTCCAGGCCCAGGATCCTGTCCCTTCCACATCACTTGCTCCCTCTAAATTGCTGTGGTAAATGAGGAGGTGGAGGCTAGTAGCTATCTTATCTGAATTACTACTTCTTTCTTAACTTTAAGAATTGTAACCCTCTAGCCATTTTTAATTGTATTTTCTGGCCTGCGAGTATCTCATTGCTTTCTGATTCCATGGAGGATGGGTCTAGATGAGTATAGGAGAAGAAGCTAGGGTCTCTGAATTCGCTGGTCTAGGGTGGTGATGGTGAATTTTTAGAGACTGAATGCCCAAACTACAATCCTCATGCATGCCCACATGAGCCACACTCTTACCCCAGACAGGGGATGGAGGAAGCGCTTCCATTGAGTTGCTGGGCAGAGTGGAGGGTGATGAGAGAAATGTCCTCAAGTGCTATGGAGAGGGAATGGAGTATCCCCTTCCGGCATGCATGCTGGAGGACATGTTCTAGGAAATTCCCAGATGAGGAAGCTCCTACCACTGTTCCCCCAAGTCCCTTTGCCTCTCCTGCTTATGTAGGGAGCATCCCTTTCTACAGTCATTTTCCAGACCGCTAGGTTTACTCTCATTTGTTGCCTGAACTTTGGGAAATTGTGTTTAAATACACAAAGCCCTGGCTTTCATCTCCTACAAAATTCTGGGTGTCTAAGGCACTAATCTTCTCCCTTTGGATGCCTCCTCATTTTGGAATAGGACTTTTCGTGCTCTGAAGTTATGATTATGAGAGATACTTTTTTTTTTTTCACTTGAATTTGACCAGTTTGGCTGCTGGGACGCTCAGAAGGAGAAGGAATGTTTTCTTCCCTTTCTTACTCTCTTCATGTGCTCCCCCTTTTTTGGCTGAAAATGATGGTGTTACTGGGCGAAGGTGTAATGTGGATGGCACTGGGGGAGGGAGGGAGAGGGATCCAGCTGGCTCTGGAAGTCAGAAAAGGAGGGATGGCTGTCAGCTCATGAATACCCATAGACCTTTGAATGGGTGTCTTTGTGAGTCTGACTGTAGTGATGTGCACAGTCCTGGTGGAAAAACTGACTGGGGCCCTTTGGGGCTCTTGGATAGAATGGAAGAGATCAGAAATGTGCACAGATTATATCAATGAAAGCTTTTTAACAGTTTTTCTTCTTTTATATGGGGCTGGGGGGTGGAGGGAAGGAGAGACCAGGATTGTATAGGAGGCAGTGGGCACAAAGGACCACCCGAGTAATTTCATCAAGAAGCAAAAGAGTCTCCATTGTTTCCTTTTTTACCCAGTACACGTGGCTGAAGTGTTCCTGAGTGTGTGTGTGTGCATGTGCATATATGTGTACTAAAAAGGACCATTCCTGTCATTGAGCATGAGCTCTAGAATTTATCCTGTTCATGTGTGAAACACTGTAGGCTCATTTTCTTGAAATTGAGTGACTACTGTGACTTGGCTGGAGTAAATGGTCTACAGAGCTTCTTTGCTTGATTAGCCTCCTCTTAAGTACTCTGACTCCTTCACATTTAAATTTTGCCTCATGGATCTAATTTGAATAACATTCTTTTCCCAAGAAATATAAGCAAAAGGGTCTAGGATTGATTTTTTTTCTTTTTTGCGACTATGGATTCCCTCCCAAACCTAGTTCTATGCCATCTAATGCTTCAAAATAGCAAATTTTTTTTTTGCAAAGTCTAATAAAGGTTGTTTTTTGCATCATTTTAATCTAGAAATTTAGAGATATAGTTGAAGAAATAAGAACACCCTCCCCCTTGTTATTTTGTTTGATTCTATATATCGTATTTGTCTTTTTAAAGGAGAAGCACTGCACTATTTGTATTTTAGACATTGACCATGCTTCATGAAGATGCTTATCCTTTTCTAATATGTGGCACTCAGTGACAAAAGAAATGTTTTATGAATATAAAGACTTTTATAGCTTTCCATGAGCTCCTAGAAGGCCACACTTCAGTGACTACAGCTCAGAGAAGGTTTTGTATATCTTCATCCTCAGTAAGGTGACTCTTACCCTTCCCTCAGCCCCACCTTGGCCAGATCCTCCAGGTTTACTCCCCCATTCAAGAAATTTCCTTGGCTCCCATGGGACACTAGGAGGAAATCCAAACTTCTTCCCTTGGTGCTGAAAGCCCTGCCCAGTCTGATTCTCCTCCTGTCTTATCCTGGCTTCCTGGGTATTCCTTTGCTTCATGTGTTCTGGGTTCCACACCAGTGGGCCTGACTGTTGTTTCCCAGAGTGACTTTCTTTCTCCCATCTCTGGGCCTTCACACAGACTGTCCTCAATGCCTGCAGCAGCCTCCTTACTTATGGCTACCTTGTAGAGTCCTTGGCTTATAATTTAGCTCAAGTGCCACCTTTACTGTCCTCTTCCTCACCTTGGCCTTTTCTTGCAGGCATTTTCTCTGATCACTTATCTGTGTTGCCTTGAGCAGAAGTTCCTGGGAGGAGCAATTCATTTATTTTTACGTGACACCCTCAGGTGGTGCCTAATACACATTTGTGGAATGAATGAATGAAGAAAAGAATAGAGAAGATTTAATCCTTGCCCTCTTGGAGGTCAGAGGACAGTACCCACAGAATGCCCCCAATGCTTGTGAAATGTGTGTGGATGGGGTACGGGGAGACCCAAGATTATAGGATTTCTGGGATCCTTTTCTAGCTCCAAGATACTATTAGTGTTTGAGTCCTCATTAGAGGGCACAGTGAGTGCATTCAAGACCTGTGTGACCCTCTGGTAAGTCCCTTACCCATTTTTGACCTTAGTTTCCCCATTTGTAAAATAAAGGGACTGGAATAGATGGCCTCTAAGCCCCTTTCTTGCTCATTAATAGATTTGTGATGCCCTCTGAAGGCAATTGTATAGACATTAATTTTGTATCTCTGTTTTCACAGGTTTTTGATCTTTATAAATTGGTCTTAAAGTTGTCTGCCCTTATGTCTTGATGATAGAACTCCTCCGTAACTGGTGTCAGGAAGGAGTGTTTGATCCTTTGAGTGACAGCTGCTGAGGGACCATTTACTGCACATTAATCAGTAAATTCCTTGCAGCCAGAAATCTAATAAGGCCAAAAAGCCTAGAGAAGGCTAACAAGCTGAAGACAAGGAAAATCTCTTCTCTTCTCTTTGGGAAAAGATACACATTTAGTTTCCTACTAGCAAATTCAAAATCTCACTTTTTTTCTGTTGTTTGTTTTTGTTTTTTGTTTTTCATTTGTTTCTTGAGTGAAGCATAGAAAAATGCATGAACCCTTTTAAATCAGAGAACTTCTTAGGGCATAAACATTTGTCCCCTCTAGAATTTTCCAGAAATTCCTAGAAAGCTTTCATATGCAGGGCTGATCTCACTGGAAAAGGAAGTTGTAGTGTAGATAAAACCTTCTATAACCTAGTAGCAAGCCCTCATGGTTTCACCATTAAATCATGCATAATTCATCCCTGGAACCCCAGGGAAAGTCCTTACTGGTCTGGTCATTAGAATAACCCAACTGGAAAAATGCAGCCAATAATCCAGTTTGGGATAAGGAAAACTGCCTGTCAGGACCTTGCTCATAAAGCTCCCCAGGACCATCCTGAAGGTATCATCTCCAGGTACTGGTAAACTACCTAAGTAACCTGGGTGAGCCTCTAAGACCTTGATTCAGGTAGAGAATAATACCCAGAGCCAGGGGTGCTTGAGAGCAGGAGTGAGCAGATTAAGTAGAGGGCTGGCAATATTCTTCAGTTTTCTCTGTTTTTAAAATTATTTTTCTTTAACATCATATGTTTAAGTTGAGATGCTCTAACCAAGAGTAAGGTTGTTAAAAAGTCTGGTTGATATATCTGTCAGTGTTAATGCCCAGTGCAGAAAAGCTGCCTCCATTCATTCTTTCATTTGGATATGTATACACATATGCTTGTGAGGACACATATATATGTCAATCATTGATCAATAGACTCCAAGGGCAGGAAGAAGTTAGAAAAAGAACAAAATTCTGCTGGAGTTCCAGATGAACTCTTCTTAACAAACTCACTGAAGGTGCATATTTCAAGGACTCTGTCATGGCTCTGATGATTCTCCCCCACGTGCCCATGACAAAATGATAGTTAGGGGCTGTGAGGCCCTTGTCCATTTCACTCACTCCTCCAGATCTCTCAGGCCAAGATTGGGATGTCCAGTTTAAAAGCCATGAGCACAACGTTCTAGGAGAGAGACGTCCCACTACCTGGGGGGTGAGATAATCACGACACAGAGCATTGGGGGTGAGTGGAGATAGACTCCCTGTGTGAAAATTTTCTCCACCCACAAAAGTCAGCCACCTCCCCACAGACCCTTATATGAGCCCTGAGAGATGAAGTGACGACTGCCCAGGACCTCCCAGCAGCTGGGTTTCGGATTGGCCCTCTGTCTACTCCTTCAACTGATCCGCACGTGTCAGTGGCCATTTCTGATCTGTAAACCATTAAGATTTTATATCAGGTTTGTACTTTTTGTAGTTATAGTAATGATAACAAAGGTGGTGATGAACACAAATCACTGGTGTTAAATGTTGCAGGATATTTGGCAGATGGGGGCATTTGAAACCTGTCCATAACTGGGAAATAATAAGGAGTGCTCTGCACATGTGTTTTATGTCAGCATGTCAGCTTGCAAGGGTATTTTTTTTTTTCATTTTTATTTGTGTAGATTGTGGGACTTGACAAACAAAACAGTGCATCACCTTTAATTCAGTTTTTCACATCTGAGTCTAGAGTATGTTTCATATGTAACCAAAAAAATAATATTGCTGTGATTCTCTTCCCCTTGCCATCTTCTCATCAATACCATTTGCCTGCCCAGTACTCTGTGTGGTTCCTCTAAAAATTGTTATTCTGATTATTTTTCACTGTTGCTGATGTCTTTTCTAACCAGACCTGTATGTTTGATCTGAGAAGGGGGCTCCCTGGGAGGACGTTTGCCCTCAGCAGAGATGGGTGCTTTCTTGCTCTGGCATTGAACATCTTAGGGAGGAGCTTGGGACCTTCAGGGGGACCTCACCTAGACATGAGGTCTCGTAACCAGCGTGGGTCAGAAACAGCATTTGAACCTAGGTTGTCCCCACTCTAAGGCCAGCTCTCTATCCACTATAGCATAGTCTCTTATTTTTACATTACTTATAAATGCCAGTACAGTAAGAAAAAGTATACTTTGTTATCTAAAGACATTTTATACAGGAAAAAAGATCTCAGTGATCTGTGTGTGTATGTGTTTCCAACAGAAGGCCAATTGCTAAAGTTAATTTAGAAGCTAAATAATGGTGACTCCATTAAACAGCTGCCTTCAGCTTTGAGGAAAATGTTACAAACTGTTGCCTGTTTATTAAGTCCCATTACTTTCTCTTTTTTCTACCATTTAAAAATCCTTGAACATTCTGAAGAGTGGGAGTTAGAAGTAGAAAAGAGCCGTTCACTGCCATGAACATTGCATCAGGACCTACCGTGTACAGGGCTCTGTACAAGCTGCTCAGTTTATTAAAATAGAAGTGGAAACTAGACCTTGCCCCCAAAGAGCTGACATTCCTATGGGAAGTACAACATGCAAATGGAGAGGATTAACCAATGCAGGGCCGGGTGGGGTGGAGAAGGATGCCTTGAGGAGGATGAGATTGCGGGGAGCCAGAGGATCAGGGAGGAGGGGGGCCCTGAGCTGTGGCTTAAAGGAAGGTAGGGACTCCAGACAATGCCAGGAACCTAGGGTAGACATTGATTTGGGCCAGGCTGTAGCTAGCATCTGAGTGTGAGTTATGGTGTTGTTGAGTAGCAAGTAGCTAATTTCTTTCTCGCTGGCCCAGATCTTCAGGCGGATCTGTGCCCTTTCCCAGTTCCTTTCCTCTGTAGAGTCCACTCTCAGATCTGCCCTTGATGGAGAATGGTTTTTCTGTCAAACAGGCTGTGAAAAGACATGGGGGACAAGGGCCTCAGCAGACCTTGCTTCTGGATCCCTCTCAGCCTTCCTTTACCAAAATCCTCAGAATGAGTGCGGACCCAGTTTTCTAAAATAGGAAGGAATCTCTAATTCTTTTTTTCATCTATCTCCTCTAGGGAGGAGAAAGCCAGCCCTTAAAATTGCCAGGGAGAGAGAGAGAATGGGGCAAGGCTGAGATGATGAGGAGTCACCATTGTGCTCTCAGCCACACACAAGGCTGCAAGCAGGTGCCATCTGCTCTGCTCATGGGGCCCCACATCTCCTGGCCACTCGTTCCACTTTCCTTTGTTTCTGTTTCTCTAGTGGTGACAATGGCAATGACTTTTTCCTTGGCGTTCCCCTTTTCTTCTCAGGCCCCTGTATGCTCTTTCTGCTCTGCAGGTGTTCCTACTCCCCCTTGTCTGTTCCCTTGCTGCCCCCCTCCCTTAGGAATGGGAGGGGCTGCTTTTTCTGGCCCAGGGGCTTGAGTGGGGGGAGGTGTCTGTTCCCCAGCTGTCTTTGTGGCCTTGTATATACACTTGAAGTAACTGGAAATCTGAAAAGGAAGAGTAGCCTTCCTACACAGAGAACATGTGAAAGGTTTCAGCCAAGCCCAGCTGCTGAGAAAAAGAATCCCCAAAGATGGAGAAGAGGCCTTAATGAGATATGGTACAACCCAGTGGGAAAAGCACTTACTGACTAAAGAATCAGGAGACCCCAGCTTAGGTTATCTCTGCCACCTACTGTAATCTTGGGGATTTGGGCAAGGCATCTTCTTCTCTGGGCCTTAGCTTCCTTCTTTGTGAAAGGAGGGAGTTAAACTAGAAGGTCTGGGAGTCATGGGCCATCCCACAAAGTCAGAGAAGCCCTAGTGAGCTCCTCTCACCTGGCCTGGACTGCACCACCCAAAGCTTTAGAGCCTGGGTTGGGGAGAGGCATGCTGAAGCCAGCCTTAGCTCTTGGGCTATACTAGGCCAGAAGATGACTGAGTATGTGCATCTCTGTTTCTGGGTTGGGCTGTACCTAAAAAAGCAGAAGTACAGGTCTGACTCAGTGGGCATCCTTGGTCCTGGATCTAGTCTAGCCTCAAGTCCAGAGAAGATTCTTCTTTTTTTTAATTTGAAAATTTTTATTTAATTAATTTAGAATATTTTTTCCATGGTTACATGATTCATGTTCTTTCCCTCCCCTCCTCCCACCCTTCTCCCATATCCAATGAGAAATTCTACTGGGTTTTACATGTGGAAAAGACTCTTCTTTGAAGGGATAAAGGGCCTGGCTCCTGGCAGGGCTCCCCTAGAACTGTGGCCCAGCAGCAGCATCTCCAGCTAGGCCCAGCACCTACATCCAAGATACAGGAAGAGTGGAGCCTAGCCTTGATCCAGAGTCCCAGCCATTAGATCCCTCACTCAACTGATGGTTAAAACAGTACCAGTTAGGTAGATGAACCCCAGAATCAGTTGGCTATGTTACTGACCTGTGCACTAACTAACCCTAAGTTTGCCCTGAATCTTTCCCCCTGAATTCTCATAGATTGATGACCCCACCCAGAAGTGCCAGCAGCAGCCACCTCCAGCAGTGTGGTGTTAGTAGCATATATGTGATTGCGGGGCTGGCCCCATATACTTTTTGGCTTTTCCCCCTACCCTAACCCATTCATCTTCTCTTTGTCTTGCAGAGTTACATCCATGGGAGCAGCCAGGCTCAGTTCGTGGCTGAATCACACATCATCCTACTGCTGAGTATCCTTTAAGCCAGTGATTCCTAAAGTAGGTGCTACCACCCCCTGGTGGGTGCTGCAGTGACCCGGGGAGGGGGGTGGGCCTGTGATGGCCACAGGTGCATTTATCTTTCCTATTAATTGCTATTAAAATTTTAAAAAATTTTATTTCCAGGGGGCAAAGTAATATTTTTTCTGGAAAGGGGGCGGTAGGCCAAAAAAAGTTTGGGAACCACTGCTTTAAGCCACAGATGGGGGAAGCAGGACAAACCAAGACAAGGAGCATCCCCAGGGGGACTACAGGGCCTCCAGTCAAGCTCAGAACCAGGAACCCTAAGCTTAAATCCTGAGTCTATGCCTTGCATCTGGGCTGACCAAGGGCAAGGCCTCTCACCCCAGTGTCCTCATTGGGAAGCAGGGGATCATGGGCATATGACTTACTCCACTTATTTCCTGATTAATTGGCAATCCTCTGCTTAGGTTTGTTCTAGGCATGCTATTTCTCTCTCTGTCTCTGTCTCTGTCTCGCTCTCTGTCTCCTTTCCTCCTTCCCTCCTCTCCAATCTTCTGCTGACCTCATTGTGAATAGGTATGTGCATGTACATGTGCAATTTAAACATTCCATTCCCTCCTGGGTCTGTGGCTGGCAAGGAGAATCAGTGTCATGCATATCTTGCAGCTTTTCCCTGGTCTCTGCTCTTTTGCTGTTTCCTTGACAACTGTCTAGATGCTGCCATCACCATGGGGATGGTTCTCCTCAACGAAGCTGCCACCTCCAAAGGGGATGTGAGCAAGAGAAGAAGTAAGTAATCTTCTCTAAAACTGCCTGGTGCCTAGAAACCTGGGCAGGGGCTGGGGAGAGAGGTTTGTTCCTTCTTAAAGGAAACTGGAGAGAATAGTCAGGAGCTGACAGACCTGGGATGGAGTTGGCAAGTGAATCTGGGCTCTCACTTCCCTGACACCCCCAAGTTTTCTCATCTGCAGAATGGCTGATAAAAGTCTAATGCATGGCCAGAGAGAGACTGGGTCAGGTATTATACACCCAGAACTCCTGAACCACTCTTGACTGAGTGCTTGCCCTAAGCAGTATTATATGTTAGCTGGAGTTATGTGGGAAATTGAATATATACCCTGCCCAATGCTCGCATGAAGCTGACATCACCATGTGGATGTGGGGAAATAGAAACAGGAAACCTATCATTGTCTGGATTGGTAATGAGTCATTAACAAAATGGCAGTCAAGAGTTGTAACTTAAATGCAGATCACTGGGCAGTGCAGTAAATCCTCTGGGGAAGGATAAATTAAGAAGCATTCTTTAGTGCTTCCTATAGGCACTCTGCATGCACTGTGAGGCACAAAGAACAACACAGGCCCTGTTCCCAAGCTGGGGGAAAGCCTGTGCCAACAACCATGTACACAAAGATACAGACAGTGGTAAAGGGAGTTCATCCTGAGAACTGGGACAACATTTCAGGCAAGAGAAACAGCCAAAGAAGAGGCCCAGGGTTGGGAGAGGGAGGGTAGCATGCATGGGATGGCCAGGAGGCCCATGTTCCTGGCCAAAGAGTGGGAGAGAGGGAAGGACTTTCTAACTGTGGCTGTAGGCTCTTCCCCCATTCTCAGAGCCTCACAGAGAGCTGAAGCGCTAATGGGAGTCTAAAAAATAAATCCCTGAAAAGTGACTGCTCATTCATGAGTCATTAATATGACCCTACTTATTTTCAATTTAGACTCTTAAGTAGGACAAACACATGTCAGGAAATAAAAGAAATGAGTATCTGGTCCAGTCTCGGGTCCTATCCAGAACTGGCCTTCTCTCTCCAGCACAGCTGGCAGGCAAAACTTTCAGTTGCTGGTAGTGGTTTATCCCTTTCTCAAATGTCTCTAGGCAGCCTTTGCTTGACCTGGAATGGGACCCTCTCTACTGTATCCCTGACCTGGAAGACAACTGTCTTTGTAGCTTCTCAAATCTTCCCTTTTCTCACACTGACCTCACCCTTTACTATTCAGCTGGGCCTTGGGGTGACTGGCTTCCCTCTCAGTCCTGAGCAAGGAGGCCTAGTTGGCTCAACCCTACTGGTCAGAGAAAGGAAAAATGGGCACCATGGACAGGTTTTCCCTTAGTAGAATAGAACCTGCATGAAACAGCCCAATTTCTTTGTATTTCTAATGCCAAACACTTTTTTGGCATACAGTAGACGGTCAATAAGTGTTTTTGTTTATATCAATGGTCATACGTGTGTTTGCCCTCATGCTTACTCAATTGTACAGAAAGCACAGGTTCAAACTTCTTCTATAATTCACTATCATTGAGGAGGGAGAGTTTGGCTTAAAGATTGGACTTGCCAAGAATCTAAAATTGTATTCTTCTGTAAGTTTATGGCACAAGAGTTCACCCTTTTGAGGTTGCGTAGCTTGTGGACATACCTGTTCTTTTTTGCACTTGGTCACATCTGGACATAGAAAACAGGTCAGACTCTCAGCACTTCTGGCACAGCTCATGGCAGAGAGTAATGGAAAGGGGGAGCTGGCATGGCTTCTAGCCATTGGGTTTTCTTTTGCAGGTGCCTCTCATCCCAGGAGGCAGCCAGCCAATGGTTACCTGTCATGTCGAAAAGGGCCTATTGTGGAGATTGGACAGTTGGTCAGCAGTGCCTGTGCTCATACACTTTCTCTCTCTTTGCAGTCATCTGCCTGGTGGGCCTGGGCCTGGTGGTATTCTTCTTCAGCTTTCTGCTGTCCATCTTCCGCTCCAAGTACCATGGATACCCCTACAGGTAAGCCCTGTACACACAGGTGTGCACCACCTGCCCTCCTTCCTCTCGTGCCAGGGCCACAGCTTTGCTTGGAAACACAGGCACCTACATCAAGACATTCAAGTCTGCTTGCTCCGATGCCATTCAGCAAGAGCATGTGCTGGGTATTCTGGGCAGTGCAGGTCTTCCCCCCATCCTACCTCCACCTCCACACCCCAGCCTGCAGAGTGAGCACCCACTGGAGAAGATGCACATACGCACACTCGCATGCACACACACATACATACATACATGTCCCTGAGTAGGCTCAGAGCTGTCTGGGAGCATGGCTAGCCATCATAGGAACTACTCAGAACTTTTATATAGCCAGAGAATCTGTGATTTCTTTGTGATGTTCCAGGCACCTCACTCCAATGAGGGGTGCAGTTCCTTTTGTTTATCATCAATACAAACTGTGCCTGTGTGCCAGAATTTTAGGGACCAGCCTCTCCAGGCTGAGCTCAGTTGGTGTTGAGAAAGTGAGTGAGGGAGAGGTAGTGAGGCAGACACAGAGGGAGAGGGAGATATAGAGATAGAGATAAATAGAAGCCCAAATGGACAGACAGATGAACATCCATTAAGTGCTTACTAGGTGCAGGGAATGCCAAGAAAAGCAATGAAGACACTCCTTGCCCTGAAGGACCTCTATTATAATGGGGAAAGACAGAGCCCTCCCAAAGTGGGGCTGGAAATAGGCCAAGGCTACAACAGCTTGTGTAGTGTGGCCAGACAAGTCAAGAAATGGCTTGGAGACTTGGTTCTAGGCCAGATAGGGTCAAAGCCTTTTAGAGTCCAGGGACATGGGCAGAGTACAGGTCATTAGTAGTGGAGGTGACAGTCCCAAGAGATAAAGGGTGGCCTATAATGAACCAAAAAAAATGGAGAAATGTGGGCAAGTCACAGGGTCTCTTGAATTGTGGAGAGAAGACCACCTTGACTATTTGAACTGTCCCAGGCCTCAAAAAACAAAACAAACAAAAAAAAAAAACCCTTTAAACATCCCTGACAAGATCTTGTGCATCTCTGCTTGAAAAGCTCTAGGGTTGGACAGCTTACTTGGACTAGCTCCATGTGAGACGTGTGTGTGTGTGTGTGTGTGTGTGTATGTGTGTGTGTGTGTGTGTGTGTGTGTGTGTGTGTGTGTGTGTGTGTNTGTGTGTGTGTGTGTGTGTGTGTGTGTGTGTGTGTGTGTGTGTGTGTGTGTGTGTGTGTGACAGGGCCACCAAAAACCACGGATGACAACCCCCCCCCCAAACTCTCCATCTGCTGTCTATGTCTTCTTAAAAGAGACTTGAAGGGTTCCCAGTCATTGAACTTGGCCTCTATGATCACTCACTTCTTCCTCCTTTCTGGGAAGTGTTTCTTTTGGTTTCTCCCCTGACCCTCAGCTGACTCCCATTGTAGAATCTTCAGCCCTAGAAGCCCATCTCTGCTGTCAGTAGTTGTCTTCAAGTTTGTTCTCCCCAAATTGAGGGCACTTAGCAGACCATACCTGTTCAGTCTCATGGTCACATATTAGAAGACAGAGGGGCAACTTCCACAAGGTTCTCATCTAGGCTAGAACCTGCCTCCACCCCCATGTTCCTTCCTCCAGTTAAGGGAGCAGGAAATGATCATTAAAGCATGTCAAGAAATTAACAACTGCACAGCTTTGGAAAGAGAGAGGCAGAGACAGAAAAGAGGACAAGGGACGTGGGGGAGAGAGGCAGAAGGAGAGAGTCACTTGAGAAGAGATACAAAAACAGGGCAGAGCCCAGCCAAGGAGAGAGGGGGAGACGGGTAGAAAAGGAAGGAGGGGAAGAGAGATACTCACTGTAAGACGGATATAGACAGAGGGGAGGACAGCTTGAGCCCATGCAGGGTTTCTTGAATCCCCATCACTTATATGCTCTCTCACCATCCTATCCAAGCACTCCTCCTGATAGTAGTTTGACCTTCTCTTTGGGCCTTCTTGGGTCTTACCCCATGTACTGTGCATCTGGGATTAATACCCCAAAGCTGTCCTGCTCCATGCAGGAAGGCCTCCTTAACTGTGGCTGATCCAGGCCCCCTCCAACAAAGCCCATCCTTCAGAGCCAGATTCTTGCCTTCACTTCCACCCCAGAAAGTCTCCAGGATCACTACTCCTATAGTTGGGCATCCTGTTCTCTTCTTCTTGAGTCTCCATCTTCTCTAGGCTTCTTGCCCAAACTAGGGACTTTTGTATTCCTGTTTCTCTAAGTGAATTTTGTCTCTGATGAATTTCTGAAGATTTTCCTAAGGTTCTTCCTTCATCTAGCTCAAACAAGCATTTCTGAAGGTCATCATTTCTGTGTATGTGAGACCATACTATGCTCTGGGGGGCAGCCCTCAAAGAGAGAGCGTGTGTTCTCCTGAGTGGAGCCAACTATGTACCAAGTGTACAGATGCTTACTTTGGGCCACAGCAGCCCACTGACCAAAGAAAACAGTATTGAGTACATAGCAGGAAACAGGAAGGCCTTTCAGGAGACATCTTCACTTTTGGGGAGAGGATAGATCAGGAGAGGCCTGAGGTAGATAATGAGCAGCAACACCCAACAGGAACTCACAGGGAGCCAGAACAGTCATGTGCAGAAAGAAACCATTTGTTCCCCCTGCCCCTCCCAGAGAGCATATTAGCAGGAGTTGTGTCAACGAAGCCCTGAAAAATCAGCTTTAAATGTTGGACAGAATCTTTTATCCTGTAAAATCTTTGTCACTAGGAAGCCACTCTGACTTGTTGAGTTGGGGAGCAGTGTGATGTGGCCTGTGCTTTCAGAATGCCACATTCTAAGGACCATGTGGAGGGCAGATTAGAGACTAGAGAGGCTGGAAGCAGAGAAGCTAAGGAGGAAGCTGCGTTTATGTAAAATCCTTAGACCTAAGACTATGCTTCTGTGGGAGAGAGAACTTGGCTAGAAGCAGGACATGACAGACAGAATCAGCCAGTCTGCCCCATGAAGGGCAAGTGAGGGCCAAGAGTCCAGGCTGACTCTAAAGGTTATAAGCTTGGTGTGAGAGGAAGGATGGTGTTGCTCAAGACAGGAACCTGGAAATGGACATCACTGTGCTCTGTGTCACCCAGCTAAGGGACTAGTGGCACGACCTGGGCACTTAGATGACATGGGATTAGTTTTACTTCTAGGCCTAATCATTTCCAGGGTTAACAAGAAATCACATGGAAAATGAGATTTTAATGACTTTTTAAAACCCCATCTGTTGGGACACATAGCCACTTCCCTATGCTTTGGCCCAGGTACAACTGAGGCCTCTGCTTCCAGGCATCTCTAAGAGAAACCAACTTAAAGAAGGAACCAAGGAAGTTTGAAGTGAAGCCTGCAGCCCTTCCCTCCCATGAGATAGGAGTGTGTTCTTTAAGAACATCAGAGCTAATAGGAGAGGAGGAGGGGAAAAACCCCAACAGCCTGAGTTTGGCCACAGCTTTTGGGTGTTTGCTCTCTCCACCCATGAAAGTACAAGGCCATTCAGATGCTAGATAGGAGCAAAGGGGCCTCAGGACTCTACCCTCAGGATCAGGCACTGTGTCTTCCTAGGACAGGTTGTTTGAAGCATGCCTCTTTGATGTCTATAATGGAAACAGTCTGGGCCCATCTCTTTTTCTGGACTAACCCCAGGGCAGAGGAATTTATTAAGTGGGAACTCGTCTCTGGCAAATCGTAAACATTGTGCCATTCTCATAGGCCTTTTTTCTTGAGACTCAGAGGGACACCTACTTTTCTGGTGCCAGGGTTTTGAAGCCTAGGATGACAAAAGGGAGCGACAGATGACATGGGCTTGAGTTCTAGCTCCATCATTTCCTAATGCCGTGCCCCTGTCACTCATCAGGGCTCCATTTTCCCACTCCAGCACTTAGCACTCTCCCAAAGGCTTTCTGGACATCCATGTCATATCTGGGTGTTTCATCCATTAAGTATGCTCATTTCTATTGTGGGTATCATCATCTTAGAATCAGTGAGGAGCATTTCTTGGCTGTGCCTTATGCCTCCTCCCTATTTGCACAGATACCTAGGCTAGCTGCTCCTCTTGCTTCTGTCCCCTTCTCACCACTCACACAAACCCTAACCCAGTTCTGGCCCTTATTGCCCTTTGCCAGTACTGGTACAGAATCCTTCATGCTTTTGATCCATCTTCCTCATGGCTGGCTGCCAAAATCCTCTGAAGTCTGATTGTCCCTCAGCTGCTCTGGAAGTGGCCATGACTCCCTGTTGCATCAGATATAAAATGCAAAAAGCTCCCCCAGCCTTGAGTGCCCTGGCCAGTGCATCTCTCGCCCCCCGCCCCCCCATTCCTGTGCTGTTGGACGTGCTCTCCATGCTCATTACGTTGGCCCTTGGTTCACTGGATGCCATCCATCTCCTGCCTTGGTGCTTTGGGGCTTGTGGTCCCCGTGCCTTTCCCCGCACCTCTTGGCATCCCTGTTCTCCAGAGCATATGCAGCTCAGCTACTTTGCCACTGCCACTCAGCCCCACCTGTGTCCTTCTTGGGGTACAGACCCCTCCCTGCCTGTGGTTGGCTCCTTGATCAAAGGCAGCTCCTTTCATTTGTGTCTTTGTTTCCCCAGCGCCTAGCCCAGTGACTGACCCCCTCGGTGAGTAGCGCCTCATCACATTTATTATTTAATTCAGTCTGCCAAAAGGATTATCTGAGGGCCCTCCAACTCAAAGCTTTGAGGCTTTATAATCTGGTGGGCTTCTATCAATAGAATATTGGCAAAATGGATTGTTTTGTTATTATTTATTTGATCAGAGCAAATCTCTCGTGGCCTCCCATGTCCCAGAAGATAACACTCAGCCTTCCCAGGGTGGAACTTGAGGGATCTCTGCAACTCCCTGCCCCTCCCAGAGACCCTTGACTCTGTGGTACTGGATGATAGAACAGCAAGAAGCCCATCATGAGTGGTATGGGGTGTACAGACCTCCCAGAGATGCCTCTGTCCTCCAGGAGTGCACAGATATCAGGAGGAATAGAAGAAATTGGGATGGGATTGGCTTCTGCCTCTAATTATCCTGAAGGAAAATACATTCAAGGGAAAGGACTAAGTTGGTTTGGGGGCCGGAGAACTGAGGAGACTGGAAGCCCTCCAGACCAGGGAGACTGAGAAGATCCCATGAATGTGTCCAGAGTATATTGCAGCTCAGAGGCCTCCTTCATTTCATAGTAATACAAAGATATTCTGCTTCAGATCATGACAGGCAAGGCACAGTGAAAGGCCTCAGAGTGTATAGTTTGGCCTGGCCTGGCTTCGGTTCTCTTTTCACCCATCCTGCTGGTAATTAAAGTAGCGGGCTGTCTGCATCTGGGGTGGGGACACCCTGTGGTCTAGTCCCACTGCCAGGGCATGAATAAGAGTGGTACATGGAGAACTGGGTAAAAACAGCAAGAGATGAATCCTCCTTTCTGCTTGGAAACAACAAATGGACAGAAATGCTTCAGCCTAATGAGAAATCTCTGACTTTTGGGGAGGCCATAGGCCTGGACTTTAGCTGCCATGATATCTATCAGGATCAGCCCACAGCCATGTCACATGCAAATGCACTGTTCCCATTCCAAGGCCCAGACCTGACACTTTCTTTTAATAGAAGCGAGTGTTTTATGGTTGGGGTTCACATGAGGGGCCAGAAAAGTTTATTTGGGCAATTCTGTCAGTCTTATTTGACCAAGTTGCCATGATGGCTGGGCTTGGACAGATCCAGTTTGGGTGGTCAACCATTTTGCTCACATTTCTTTTTCTTAATAACAGTACCATTCGCAGGAGGGAAAGGTATGTGCAGTGGTGTGTTAATGTTTCTCCTTTTTTCCTGAACGTTATGAATCTCCTGGAATCTTAGATGAAAGGCTCTTTAGGGCTGAGCCACGGGGTGAGGGTAGTGATGAGGAGGCAAGGGGTTCAAGAGTAGAGAGCAGAGGGTCAAGGTTGGAAGAAAGGAAAGGGACATGAGACCAGGCTGCTGCTCTAGGTCATTGTTGAGGATCAGTCTGTGTGGAGTCAACTGAGGATGGTGGCTAGGGCTAGGACCAAAGGCAGAGGAAATGAGAGGAGTTGACTCATAAAGCACGATTAGGATGGAGTGAAGGAATTGGTCATAGGATTTGAGGAAACTGAGGGCCTAGATAGTCAAGATATTTGAACAGCCATTAGCTTGGATGATGAAGCTCCTTTCTCCAAATCAGGTCAGCTGTTGGGATGTACTGAGAGAGTAGATACCTTGGGAGAGCAGCAGAAGTGACCTGAGGTCCAGTAGATAAGAGATCTAGATCTAGGGCCCTGCAACCCTCTCAAAAGGTTGGAGCTTTGAAGGAGGAGAAGAGGGATGGTGGCAGCAGACCAAGAAGACATCAAACACTGAGAGTCTACCTACTCTCTTGGGTGCTGGGCCTGACCAGATAACTGATAGAAATGGGAACCTCAGCTTTACTATTATAGTATTATCATATGGGATTATCACAGTCACCTCACTGGGCTCTTCCCATCCAACATGGATATAGCTTCCATATAATTTTCCCTGAGATGCCCTGTCAACTCCTCTGCTCCAGAAAGCTCCTATGGTTTCCTGTTACCTTGGAAGTGAAATGCCATGAAATGCGTAGGGGTTCTGGTCCCCAAGTCTGACTTTAGCCTCCCCTTCCAGCTTTGTTTCCCAGTGTTCTCCTTCACACACACTTCACTCTTAGCTGGTCTCTGAATTAACACTGGTCTCCTTTGTGTGGAAATTAAAAAGGCTGGTGACCACCTCATCCCTGCTGCTCTGAATCTCTGTTTTTTTTCCTGAGGTTCAGCTTAGGGACCACCTCCCACCACCCCCAGGAGGGCCAGCATCTTTGCCCCTTGTTAATGCCATATCTTTCCTGGAATTACCTTGTTTTTATCTGTGACCAGGTTGTTTCCCATGCCCTCAGGAGCATGGGACCTGCAAAGACAGTTTATTTTGGGCCTTTATTTCCCCAACCAAGCTCGCAGTGCTGCCATGGAGTACCTGATTAATTAAGCAAGCCTTGGTTACTCAGTTGAATTGAGTTGAGGGGAAGGACTAGACATTTCTAAAATATAGATTTAGGCTGGACATACAGAAACCTTTCTGACTAGAAAGCCCTCCAAAGGCACAGTGGGCTGCCCCAATGGCCTGACTTCTCTCCTCCTGGAGACCTTCTAACAGGAGGGAGAGTTACAAAGGGATCAGTGAGGATTAATGTCAGGAGAGAATTCCTCACCATGACAGCTGGTTGTCAACTCTTGTTGGGTGAGACCTTTTCACTCTCAGATCCTGTGGGATGGATGGTGGTACTGATCAGAGGTATTGAACCATAAAAACCAAAGGAGTGGGATAAGTATCTAGGAGGACTTTCAAAATAAATCCTATTTTTTACCTGTCCTTTTACTGGGCTTGTGTGCCATGCCACTCAGGCATGTCATCCTTGAAATTAGGGGATATTAGAAGTATAACTCTGGGAGACCCTTTAGTTAACTCTTTCATTTTATCAAAATGATTAGACAGGGAAATGTGAGACAAATACATTGTATGCCTAAATAAACAGAAGAGAGTGATAGTGTTTTCAATATAACAGATTTCCATTGGATTATTAATGTTCATAAAATGTGACCAGCACATGGGTGTGCTCTTAGAGAGACAGAATTGTATCTAACAGTTCTGACTTATTGTCCTGCTAGTGAGAGAACAAGACAGAGGAATGGTAGAAAAGGGGAATGAAGTCTCCAAGACCTGTGTGTTGATTTGATTGGGCATCCAGAGATAACAAAAATTGCCTCCTCTAGATGTATTGGGTCATCTCAGAAGACTCCCCAGCAAAGTGAGAATGCAATGAATGGAGATGTAATCCTAGTGTCTGAAGAACTCGATGAGCCATCCAAATTTAAAAAAAAATTTAATCATGACTGCTTTGGTGTAAAGGTGAAAGTAAAGGAAGAATGATCAAAAATAAGTTGGGAAACATGTTTCTGGAGTCCGGAAGGAGACAGATCCCTGTGTTTTGTAGGTGACTCAGAATCTTCCCACCTGCACTTCATGAACGCTGTCTTTGAAGGAAAAAGTCAGAAGGCTTGGGACTTGGCATGCCCTATATCCTACCATGGAAACTGGTGCTCATGAAATGGGACTTAAAGGAAGCAGCTTATGGCTGATGTGGGATTCATCAAGGGAAACAAATTACCAGAAAGAATCTTCAACCTAGGCTTTTTCAACAAGTGATAGGTGACCAGAAAACGAGCCAAGGTTGGGAAATGCTGGTGGCAAAAGTGTCCTAGGGAAACTACACTATTTACTACAGTGTCCATCTTCCTGCAAAGGAAACCAGAAAAGCATAAACTGTCTGCTGTCTAGGGAAACCTAGGCAGAGACCCCTGAGTCTCTTTATTTCCTTTAAATCTTAGCTCAGACATAGTGCCACCTCTGCAATGCAGCCTTTCCTGTGTATTGTGGGTATATCTTGAACTTGGTTAGGTGTGCCCACATTGTCTCCCCACTGGACAGTAAACCCTCTGAGGGCAGGGGGAGCTTTAAATTTGTTTGTATCCCTAGCACTTAGCACAGAAGTTGATGATTAGCAAATTCTGTGTGGTAAATAAATTCATAAAACACTTGACTGTTTTGCTATAGTGGAGAGAGAAGCCAACCAAGAGCAAGGTTGCTTGCAAATAAACTTGAGTGAAATAGAACAGAAGGGAATTCTGAGATAGAGCAGCCTTCTTATGAACTAGCACTGAGTGAAACCAACGGGACCCGTAGAATCTGCAGGGGAGATGATAGCAAAGGTGAAAAGTCCCCGAAACACCCAGGGTCTCCACTGTTCAAGACCCCACATTTGTGGAGGACCACAGGTGCCTCCTGCTTCTCTGGGTGGAAGAGTCCATGCTCCAACTTCCCTATGAAAAGTGCTTGCACATTTAAGATCAGCTACTTTGCCGTTCTTGACTACCAGGCAGGTTTAATCTTTAGAGGAAGACAAATCCAGAAATGATTGTGATATAAAGACAACAGAGGTTTTGGTGGAACCAGATATACTTTCTAGCAATGTGGTCCTGGGCAAGTTACTGACCTCTCTCAGCCCGTTTCCTTGTCTATAAAATGGATGCTAACGCCGGCTGCACCTTGTTGTTAAGATAAAATGAGATAATATTTGTAAAGCATTTTGCAAGCATAGGAATGCTATGGTTATTATATTATTGCCATCATTGCTGTCCTAAGGGCATTTACCAGCACAGTTGGCAAGGAGACTGCAAACAGGCAAAAGATAGATGATATCTGCAACACGGTTTTTATAAAGGCAGTGGAGATGCTTCCTTCAAACTCCATGTCAGAGACTCAGGGTGTTTCTAATGGGTTAGAAGTGGCATGGAGGTAAAATGATGTGTTAGTTTCATTTTTTTAATAATTAGCTTCTGAACACTTAATTTTTGAATCTTTGAAAACAGAGTGCTCATAAACTTATTTATGAAAATCAATAACAGGTTGTTTCTCCTTTGTCACGGTTTTCTTCTTTTGGATTTATCTGGTTTTAATGGTTTTGCAGAAAGCTAAAAACTCCAAACAGGAAAATGAGTAAACCTCATGAATTTATTTTTAGTAGTTCACAAATTCAGAAAAATAAGATTATTATATGTATTCAAGCTTTATGGGGGAAATTGAAAATTTGCAAATGTTATCTTTTCTTTTGACTCCTGCCAATACCAATGCTGACTCAATGTCCGTGTCACAGTGCGGCCACTACTAGAGCAGGCCTTCAGTCAGTGTTTTGAGTTTGTGATGTTCTGTGTCTGTATCTGCAGGGAGACATGGATCTATGGGTGACTCCAGACCAGAAGGTGCCCCAAGCTATGGATGTCTAGCCCCTAGTTGCCACTGGTCGCCATGGGTCTTTAGCCTTAGGTAGCACATGAGACTTGAGCTGTCACAAAAGAAATAGCTATATCCTAGCTGTAGTTCACTGCTCTGCCCATACAGGTGGATTGATAATAGTTCAATCCTCTGGTGACCATCTTTAATATATTGAACCCATAAAACCCTTTTTTAACCCTTACAATCCTATAGAGTAAGATTTTGTAGCCCTGAAAAAGCATGCACATTCCTAAAGAGTCCCATTCATTGGGCCCTTCCCCAATGTGAGGGCCTCTTCAGTACGGCTAGACTTTCTCATTCCCTAGCTCTCTCCCAAAGGAACCTGAGCAGCATCTTGCTCCTGACCACCCACCTTCCTCCTCGCCATGTTTATACTCTTATCAGACTTAGCAAAAGGATTTTACCACTAAGGATTGAACACCCCAGCTTTAAAGTTACTTTTAGACATCATTTATTTTCTATAATTGCCTTCCATTATGTCCTAAGAACCTTTATAATTAGTTATGTTTTGACATTTTTTTGAAAATGTTTAATATGGAGTAAGTTTGAAAGGCATTATTTATTCTGAGTTTAGGGATAAGGCTATCATTATTTGCAGCATTTAATATTTTTTCTCTCTTTTCCAGCTTTTTAATTAAATGAAATCCAGCAGGATTTGTCCAAGATGAATGTTTACCAAGAAGATAAATTCTTCCTGATCCTGATACCAACATTATGTTCTTTAGAATTCCTGTGGTTCCACCATTAAATGTGATGTTAGACTCATCTTGTATGTAATTAATTGTGCATTGTGCTAGTGAAAAAAATAGACCATTTAATTTTCGGAAAGATGATGAAGGTAAACACCACCTCTATAAAGACCATATCAGACAGCTGGGTATTATTTATTTCCTGTTTGTGATACAAGGTTGGAATAAAATTAACAGTATTATTGAATTATTTAGTAATTAGTCAAAGAAACCCAAATGTAATCGATGTAAGTGTTCTTGCCAATGTTCCAGGCACAAGCTGTATGCATGAAATATGCCCTATATGTATGAATTAGACTTGTGGCTGTGATAAAGTGAATGAGCTCTTGCAAGCAGTGTTTTCTTTTGGGGAGAACTAAGTTTGGTGTGGGGGCCTGGGTGGTCAATGATGCTCCCAAATGGAATACTTTGTTGAAGCTACCACTCTGACTCATACTCCAACACTCACCAGGAGACTGAGCTGAACCTAAAACACAGACTTCCACAGCTTCAGGACCAGTCTGGACCGAGCTACCCACCCTGGGTGTACCCTCTAGAGATATTTATTGGCACCTACTGCAGACCTGTCAAATGTGCAAGGCACTTAAATCTGGGAGAGAGAGCTAAGGGTTAGAATTCTGGAGACCAGAGGTCCAAGGTAGATGTTTAAAAGAAAGCTCTTCATAAGCACATCATGAGAGAGGTGAGGCTTGATGGGCCATCTGAAAAAGTCCTGGAAGGCTCAGTGGACACTGGCAGCCCCAAAAAGCAGATAGGTCTTAGGCTCCCCAGAAAGAAGAAAGATGTCCAGGCCACTCTCCTGCTTAGCTCTAAGTTCCACCTCTTAGGAATGATTAGTGTCCCAAGGAGGACAGCCAGGCTGGGGAAGGGCATTAGATATTGGAAGGAATTCAGAATGTTTAACCTGATTGGAGTAGACATAGATTTGGGGAGAGCAGGGTTGCAAGTGGACATGGGGTGGGATATGAGGGCTCACTTCCAGGAATTGAAGGACTGCCCTCTGGAAGTGAGCCTTAACCTTTTGGATTCCAAAGGGCAGAATTCTAATTTGGAGTGGGAGGGACCTGCCAAGAGGCAGATTGCCACCAGTTGTTTGAGAGTGGAAGGGAGGCAGTGGACTACCAGGGGACTTCAAGCACAGGCTAAATCATGGGTTGGGGAGGGGTCTCATTCAGGGCTAGGTTGTACAAGAGGGCCTCCCTTCCATAGTCAAGGTGTGTGATCATAAGCCCAATCCGAAGGAATTGCTATGCACATTGGCATTCCTGGAGTCAGAAATAGGTCAGTGAAGTAGGTCCTTAAGTGAATGAGCTTTGGGAGCTTTGGAGTTGGTGGGGAGGATGGCTTTGTGAAACACCATCATGTCTCCTTTAGTAAACTGCTTTGAGGTCCATTGCCTAATTTGGATTGGCTTCTGAACACTTGTCCATTTACCATTTTGTCTAGCAGGGATAGGGCTATGCATATTCAAACAAAGCCCAGATGGGCCCCTGCCAAATTTATTTTGTCTATGCCTGTGAAATTTAGAGGGAACCTGGGAGGGAGGGAGGGAGCAGAAGACTTGTATGGGATAATACTTCATCAAAATTCCTAAGACCTGTTGGTCTTAGGCTTATAGAACCTCAAGGGTCATAGGAGCCAACCCCTACATGAATAGGAAGGCATTCTGCTATACTAAAGGAATTTCATCAACCAATTCAACTTTTGGAGATAATTTAGTCTTTTTTAATTTTAGGAGGCTTTTATGAAGTTTGTATTCGCGTACCTCCCACTTCCAAGCATAGTTCCTAATTCTCCTAATTCTGCCCATAAGGCCATTCTGTGACATAGTTATCAATCCTCCTCTTGGTTGCTCTTGTGGAGTAATGGGATCCCAAGATATGCTTCTATTTACAAGTGTGACCCAACCAGGTGAGAGGTCAGCAAGACCTATTTCCCTCAAACTTTAAAATCCCTACTATGAAGAATAAATATACTTCTAAAAGCTGTGTACTATCTTAAATGGATATATGTGACCCTTTAAGAACTCCAGGTGGTAATTGAGTCAGCCTTCCAGCTTTAAGATCAAAATAACAATCAGTAAACATCAAGAATCTCCTATGTGCCAGGTACCTTAGAAGCACTTTGCTCTCAGGGCTCAGTCTCTCAGAACTACACATCCCAAGATTTCTACAGGTTATTCATCTCCTGAGACATTTCCCCCTGGGATTTGGTAATTAGAATCAGGGACCACAAAGTGGGCAAAGACTTGGGGAGTTATTCTGGAAAGAATTGGAATCATAAGATCAGCAAGTGAAAATAGAAACAGGTATGGAATCTTGGCAGAGTCCTTAAGAAGATCAGGCCAGGCCATCCACAGGCACCTTGGTCCAGGGACATGGCCTGCAGTTACTAGCAGGATTCATCTCAAGGACTGAGGAAAGTCCATTCCTTGGAAAAAACAAAAAACAAACCAACAACTGTTCTTTCCTCGACTCCTCCCTGTACCCAGAGAGTTACAAAAAATATATTTTCTGCTCCTTTTACCTAAATATTTCCTGCATCCTCTTTTTTTACCCCAAGGATAGAGAAGTCAGGGATTGCAAACACTGTCTCAACATTAGGGATCTTTCCAAGTGGGGATTTCAAGCTATAGTGATTTCTTTGTATCACTAATATTTAACACATTGCCTAGCACATAGTAGGTGCTCAATGAATGTAAATAAGCCTCTATATTAGTAACTTTTTGTCTCATGGAAATTCCATAAAATACCATGAATGGATAAAATAAAACCAACTCTGAAATAGATTCCATGTGGATCTAAGACCCATTTTATTGCCCTTAGGCTAAAAAGTGAGCTCATCATTGTAGCACAGTAACGGCTGATTAATTTTCCAGAAAGAAAAAGAGCATACTCCAAAGCTCTCCCCAAGGAGAAGATAGGAAAGCTCTGAGAAGGATTCAACTCTACTGTCTGAAGGGGGAAAAGGAGAAGAAAGGACCTATGCCATACCAAGAGCCATCTCTACCCTTCTAGCCACATCCATTGGTGTAAAGATAGATTACCCACAACACGAAATTCTTGTATGGAAAACACTGTCGACCCTGAAGCAAAAGTTACAATAATAAACTTATCCTCAAAAATTTTAAGTAATAGCTAAATTAACACTTGTAGATTTTTCCAAAGTTCTTTCCAAAGACAAATGCTCAGCATTTCCAGTGCTGCTCACATCTCCCCTAATTTACATAAGCCATCCAGATATGATCAACTCCCATCCTACCCCAATCCCCAAGATCCCACCAGAGGGGTCAAACTCTGCTGGAAGGGTGTGTCCTGTCTTATCTTGACCTGTCCTTGCCACAAAGACATGCTAACAAAACCATTGGATATCCAATAAATAGCTTAAGATAACTCGATTCCTGGTATGGTGTCCTGCTCCATTGTCATTCCCTTGTTTAATGTCCAGTCCCCTATTCACATTGATGTAATATAATTCTAATTAACATTCATACAGCATTTCAAAGTTTTCAGTGTTATTTACATGCATTATGTCATTTGATTCTCATTACAACTCTGGAGTAGGTCCTATTATCACCATTTTACCTGAGTCTAATAGAGATTAAATCCTTGCCCAAAGTCACACAAATATTAAAATTGCTAAATTGTAAATAATGCCTTGTACATATTACTTCATTGATTCTCAGAGAAACTATGACAACCTTCCTTAATATTGCTACTCAACAATTTATTGAAAAAATTAATCTTCATAGTCACATCTGCCATTTGATCTTACAGACCATGAGCATGGAAGGGACCTCAGAAGCCTAGAATCCAACTTTGCATGACCAAGAGCCCCACCCCACCCTTACAACATACATGGCATCCTCCGATCCACCAAAACAACTCCTGAGAGACGTGGGCTTTAAGATTTTAAGAATTAGTCATTCCTCATCCAGTGTCTTCTTCTTTTGGTGCCCCACTGTCATGTGAAAGTGATCCTTAGAACTCAAAGGCCAGGCCAGTCAAGTCCAAAGTTGAGCAGATCCATGCTAGGATGGATTGTGTGTCTGATTTCTGCAGTCCATTCTAATTTAGTTCAAAGAAGTTTATCACCATAAAACTGGCCTCCAGGAAATGCATTTTTGGCCTTAGTAAGTTATTTTGTTGACAAGGCAAGTGAGTGCCAGGCAAGTGCTCTGTCAGACTCCACCATGATGAGTGGAATATTCCAAATTGAGGTCTATTAAATAGTGAAACAGTGGACACCCTTTAGGTTGGGGGAAAATGACCCAAGGATTCTCAGAAGGATATGTGTTTTTAGAATAGTTCTTCGGTAACAATGATGGGTGGTAAGGAGCTCCCCACATATAACCTGAATTGGCAGAGCATTCATAAGGGTGGCAAATACTACACCATGAGCTCCCATGTGTTGCCTGTGGAATGATAAATCAATGAAGATAGCCTAACTGGAGAGGTCTAGTAGAAGTCAGGCTTTAATGCTTCCTCACACTTAGTTTGGGAACTCCCTTGTTACCATGGTTTTTGTGGTGTATGTGTAACTAGATGTGACTTATGATTGATTGAGAGACCACTGAACATGGCATTCAAGAGAGAGAAAGGACTTAAGACTTCAAGAGAGGTGGTTGAGAGGGGCAAGTATAACCTTTTAATGGAAGGCTGGTCATCTTCCTGGGACTGCATACATGGGGAGCCAGCCTCCAATATATCACTTGATCCCCAGAACTGGCAATGCAAGAGACTTCTATGAACAAATTCTCCTTCCTTTCGCCTCCACACCTCCCAGAAAGGTCATTTTCTCTTTGGTTAAGGTTAAAGTTTTTGTCTTGTTCCCAATGAAAAAAAGCTCATTCTGCCCTACTCTGAATTACTTCTCTGATTTGTGTTTATCATTTACTTTAATAAAGAGGTTTGTTGGCTATTCATGTATGGTTGTGTAGTCAGCATTTGGTAGGGGCTATCTCCACCTTCCTCTTAAAAATGATTTAGGGGTACAGCTGGGTAGCTCAGTGGATTGAGAGCCAGGCCTAGAGATGAGAGGTCCTAGGTTCAAATCTGGCCTCAGATGCTTCCCAGCTGTGTGATCCTGAGCAAGTCACTTAACCCCCCACTGCCTACCCTTACCACTCTTCTGCCTTGGAACCAATACACAGTATTGACTCTAAGGCAGAAGGTAAGAGTTTAAAACTAAATAAATAAATACATTTGGAAAGAAGGAAAGAAAATCACAGTTGGGGATGGGGAACCTTAGAGCAGGCTTGGAGGGAGACAGTGGTCGGAGTGAGAAGAGGTCCAGAAGGCAGTAGCCAGGCTGGTCTGGAGCTTCACGAGGGAGCAAGTGCTGAAGATAAAGAGAAAGTAGTCATCTGCCTGGAGATATGACACCACAGCAGTGGATAAAATTCCCAAAGGGAAAGGGGAATAAAGAAAATAACAGAGGTCGGGGAATAATAGAACTATAGGTTCCTTGAAAGTTTGAAAGGACCTTCCATATCATCTAGCCCAGTTGTCTTATTTTACAGACAAGGAAATTTAAACCCAGAGAGGAAAAAAGACTTGTCATGAGTTTCACAGACAGTAAGTGGCAGAGCCAGGATTTGAATTTGGACCTCTTGATTCCAAGTCCAGTATCTTCACAACTTTAGGTTTTAGCCTAAAAGTGTATTTTCCAATAATAATAGCAATTTGGTGTGTTGTAAGCCCTAGGTTCAGACATGTTTTTCCTCCCTCATCAATATCACAGGATGTTCCAGAAATAGTTTTCAGGGGCACTAAAGGATGTTGCTATAATTGGGAGAGGGGGTGAGTGGGTAAGGGAGACAAATGAAATCGATTTTGGAGACATTCACTCTTTGGAGAAGAACCTCCACTCTCTTTGTCATCCCCTGTTCTCTGTGGCAGAAGCCCTCTTTTGGGAATGGGTGGGAGTCCAGGGTCTGAAAGAAAACTTTTGAAAGCGAAATATACTTCTTGGGCTTCATTCACAAGGGAAAGCCCCAGCAAGGTTCTTTCAATAATAAAGGCTTTTCTATTGTCTTTCCCTGGTAGCAAGAATGGAAGTTGTGGATTAAATAATAGCATCATTAAAGAGAAATGCTATGCAAGTTTTGATTTAGAAGACAACAAACTTAGCCTTTATGAATTTTGAATGTCAGTGGCAGGGGAGTGGGAGAATGAGTATATTAGAGGCAGCCATGATGTGTGTTGTAACATGCGTGACCTTAAGTGGGGTGAACTGTCTCACAGAATTCCACAATACCTCCCCCAGAACTCCAGGAGAGGGGACAGTTGGGGGCAGTTAAAAATGTGGGTATAAAAGCAGGACACCCAGTTTGGCAAGGTCACTCTGGGGTGGGGGGGAACTGGGTGGCTTGAGAGGGGTAGGATTTTACTTCTCTGCTAGCTTAACTCTGACCTCAGGGAGCAGGGTGATTCTTTGCTGCTTACCCATACAGATAAACCAGGCTGGTGAAAAATACCTGTAGGCATTATCCCAACTAATCTCTAAACAATATAGATCTACAATCAAGATTACCTTCACTAGCTTAATTAGATAACATTAGATTAAAGAGAAAGTTTAGTCTGTAAGGGAGTTAGGGGAATAAGTTACTCAAAGGCATTCCCCTCTAGGGGATTTCTATTTCTAACAAGTATCCAGAAGATACTTTATTTGTTTTACCTCATCCACCTTCCTAAAAACTATCCCTCCTTCCCTGTTTCCCTGAATTAATAAATTCCTTCCCTTGTTAAGTTTGTGGGTTGTGTGAAGTTATATTTATAGGCTTTTCCAACTCAACCCATACATCACCAGAGCCAAATCTTCATCCAGGAAGCTCTGAGCATAGCTGTGATCCAGAGGGCAAGGCAGCTGTTTGAAGTCATCCTGAGCATTTTATCTACCTGGGACTTTGAGAATAATCTTCCTACAGTAGAAGCTGCTAATTTCTGTGGGATTATTCTCTATTTGACAGCCAATTTAGCCCTGGGATACACAAGTTAATATAGCCTCCATTCCTGGTCTACAAGGGTTTCTGTTATAACTGTTATTCTGGGGAACAACTGTCCAGGAGGGGGAGGAGAAAGAATTCTAATCACTCGCTCTCCTCCCCCCCTGCTATTGCCAGCACCTTGACATCATTGCCAACTGGACCCATCTTTACAGTGTCGAGAACAGTACTGTCCTACCCTTTATCCTCCTTCTAACACTGAGTGACTACCCTTCCCGAAGCCTCTGTTTCTTCATCTGTACAATGGGAATAAGAATGCTGGTGTTACCCAGGGTCCAGTGGGCACTTCTCTCCCATAAGGGGTTTCTGCTCTGATTTCCCAGTGACTACGCTGAGTCCTGGGAAAGTCTTACTCTTAAGGAGCTTCATTTCTTATTCTTCAGTTTACTGAACCTTTTGAGTTGTGGGGGAAATCTCTTCTATGAAGTTTAAATGTGTCTCATGACCTCACCAAAAAGGGTAAATAGCATCCTTTCTAGAAAAGCCAGTCACTATACAGAGTAATAGATGCCAGGTACAAGTTAGCCTTTTCCCTCCACTATGAAAAAAAATAACTTTCAGAGACTTCTAAATAGGTATGTATAAAATCAAGACCATGGTCTGGCCAGAATCACCCCTCACATGAGGCCCCCAAAACCCCTCCTTTCTAACTCCTCTCTGCTGTGCTTTGTAAAAACTATGTTCTTCCAAGAAATTATTGATACAGGAATTCTGTGAGAAGCTTGGCTAGATGGTTACATGTTTACCTGTGATTTATTCTTCTATAGAAAATTCTGTCTAAGCTGTGAGATAAACTAAGGCATTGTACTAAGATTGCAAATCATTACTAACCATCAACCATGTAAAAAGCTTACCTAATCCCTTAGCCTACATCACTTTCTCTATAAAATACTACCTGCGATCAATTAACCTACCAGCTTCAGTGGCCATCCTAATGCATGTCATCATTCTGAAGTAAATAAACAGGGAAGTAGGGGAAATACTGAGGTGAGTCTGATTAACTGCCAAACACTTACAACACAAGGGAATCACACCCACTCCCACAAGGAAAGGACTGAACTTGGGGAATGAATAGTGTGACAACTCCAAAGCCTCCTCCCTCCAGCCCTGACAGTTCACTCTCTCCTCCCTGAATTCCATAAAGAATGTTCATGTCTGCCAGCCAAGATTTTGCCCTTTGCTGTCCATATATGTATGTTTATCTACCTTAATTACTTTATACTCTCTTATAAATTTGCCTATAACACTTCTTGCCATGTCTCATTCTCCTCACCCCTTCAGAACCCTGGAATGTTTGTCAGTAGCACCTGACATGTATAACTTGTACTTCAAAGAAGAGCTCCTCATTCCTATTCTGATCTTCTGTAAAAAGCAGGAAAGTGTTCCAGGAGACTTGGGGGTTGAGAGAGTGGGTAGTGTTAAAGAGATTTCAATTTCACCTCAGCACCCTGTTTTAGCAATAACCCACGGTCCATGTTTTCCAGCCAAACTCAAGACAAGCTTCTGGGTTTCAGAATGATTATCCATTCCTCTGGGAAGCAGAGTTACAAAGAGGACCCCTCTGCACCCCAAGGGCAACCAGCCTTCAGTGCAATGACTTCTGACCTCTTGAACAAGGTAACCAAAAGGGCTAGAAACGTCCACTTCTCAATTTCACTGTTCACATCCTGGACCTAGAAAAAGACGAAGAAAATGAAAAATGCAGAGAGCCAGGTCCCATCTCAGCCTCACCTATACAAACACATGTTTTCTCTGCCTTGCATGTATGCTGTCCTAGCAAATATGTCAAAGAGAGGAAGGGAAGAGAAATCTACCACCCCTCATAGTTGTTGGTTTATTCCACAATGAAACCCCCTTGAAAGACACCAAGAGCCTTCTTTTCTCACTTCTTAGAGCTAACAAAGAGTGTAGCTGTTCCTAACTTAGCCACCAATCATGTTTCACTCGACACCCCCTTCGTCCCAGAGACCAACCAAGAGTCAGTGTTGGTGAATGAATGTCCCTTGGTCAGGTACCAGAACACAAGTGGCCCACCATCAGGCGGGATCAGAACACACAACACTACATGGGATAGCCCACCCCTTCACTGGTTTTATCTGCCTCCTGTGAACTTGTGAGGAATGGACTATCAACCTTAAAGCACCTGTGAAATACCAGCCATCTTTATGAACCATATTCCCAGGTACTTAATGATTTGTTGAAATGAATTGAATGGATCCTACCTTCCATTCTGGAGACTTTGGCTACACTTTCAGTTAGGGAACAGTGCAGATTGTGTGTACTGGGCTTTACTTTTTGCTACGATTAAAAATGATAAAGATATATAATATAAGAAAAATTAATATTTTAATAGCCATGGCCTTGTTGGTAAAATATATATGACCGCACTTTAAATTTACCGCCAGTGCCTATCCTGTCTCTCTTATGCCAGCCAGGTAACCAAGAGGCCTTCTCTAGGCCCTCCTCTGAATTTAAACTGCCCCATAGTGGGGACGTCTGATGTCCCCACACCCAAAACCGGAAACTGGAAACCCATTGGATTCACAGGAAATGTAGTCTCATAGTCCCCAACGTGTCCACAGGAAGTCTGCAAGACAATTCCAAATAGCACCTCCCTTAATTCAAAACAAACATTTTGTAGAATTTAAATTAATGTCTAATACTTCAAGTATTATATTTTATAAAGGTTATTATCTAACAAAATATAAACATGTGACTAAGTTTTTCTACCTGTTCAAAAAGCCCACTCCACCAAAGCTGTGACAGGAGAAGAAGAGAGTGAGAGACGGAACTCCAAAGAATTTATATCCTGTCTGTGTCAGCACGTAATGACAGGAAGAGAGTGTGGTGCTGGGAATTGTGTTTTTTGGGTAACAGATTCTAATTACACAATCCCCACTGGGATCCTTTGGGAGACTAGTCTCCCCAATGGATCATATAAATGTAATATTGCAATAATTTGGCAATAAAAGGGAAAGAGAACAAAACCAATGATTGCTAAGTGCATTGACAAAAAGCCAATTAGGGGGCAGTCCCCTTTTGCATAAAAGTGTACATTCAAAACAAATACATTCAATTCCCCACAGTTCAATTTCACTACATCCCAAAGTTCATTCTGGATCTTTTGGTGCAGTGTTAGATTTCTGCAGGCATCTCCATGGCACCTTCTTCAAGCAGTTCACTTCCTGGATTCTGGAAGGTAGCAAGTTTCTTATCCTAAAATTACTCTCAAACAAGAAAAACTTTTATAAAACTAGAATTTTATGACAATTACACAATCCCCCCTGAGGAAGGTGTTGACAAACACACAGATCAACTCAGGATACATTAATTTTCACTAAGAAAATAGTTTTTTTTGTTTTTTTTTTAAATAGTAGTAGAGCAGCTAATTCAAGAAAACCTTTTGAGTCTAAAACATCACCAAAAACCTAGATCATTCTAGTGGAGAGGTAGAGTAAGCTGAAGAGTTGCAAGCAGAAGAAAACCATCCAGAAGCCACTAGGCTACCTGGGTAATGCTCCCTTCTTGAGAGCCATCCAGAAGTGCCATAACCCCTAGGAAAACCTTCCCACCTCCTAGGTGATACCATAACAGCCATATATAGCATGTCTTTATATGTCTCACCCATTACATTTTTATAAATGCGGAGGTGGGGATTATAATAGTGCTATATAGCACTTCACTTCAGCTACTAAATGGAGCCTTACCTCTTGTTACAAACAACTCAAAAGTACTTTTACAATGGTATTTTCTCCAGTCCAGTCATATGGGGAGGTGCAAATAAAGACAATGTAACAGTACATATAGCTAATTGTCAAAACACAGTAACTTAAAGTGACATAGTGTAATAGAACTTAACAAACAAAATAAAAACTTAAAACAAGCAATCAGCGAATACAAAATATGTGACAGGATACAGGCACTTAATTCAAGAGTCCTTTTTTTCCAATTCCAATACAAAGACTTCTATAAAATAATGGAGTCTGAAAAGACTTAAAAATTTCATCTCCAGAATCTTTAAAGTTCTTTCCGCTCCCCAGGATCATCATCCATCTAGATTCCTTTGGTCACACCTCTGGGATCTCCCATAGTGAGGGAGAATTCTGCACTGAGCAGTGTGGAGGAATCCCATATTGGATGTATTGTAGAGGCTGGACAGGCCAGAATAGAAAGGAGGTGTAGGGAGATGAATTTCTTCCCTGAATCTCAGGATTATTCAAGCTAATTGCAAGGACCAGTGCACCTAGGAACAGTAGTGAGAAAAGACATCCTAAAACTGGTAACTGTTTGAGATAGGTAGCTCACCTGGGACCACCCAGGCAGTTAGCAGCAGGAGGATGATTGGCAGCAGCAATGACTTGGCAAGGATCACCCAGGCAGTTAGGGAGAGAGGCAGAGTTGGCAGTAGTAGGTGGCAGTGCTGAGAAAACTCTGAAGAGAGGTCACAGCAGGGGAAACGTGGTTCCTTTTCAAACTAATCTACTCAGAGAGAATTAAGGGTTCCAAACCCCAGTTCTGTGGTTGCCATAAATGTAGGATTTAAATTAATGTCCAATACTTCAAGTATTATATTTTATAAAGTTTATTATCTAACAAAATAGCACCATGTTTTTCTATCTGCTCAAAAATCCACTCCACCAAAGCTGTGACAGGAAGAGAAGAGAGTGAGAGACAGAACTCCACAGAATTTATATCCTGTCTATGACAGCACATAATGACAGGAAGAGAGTGGGGTGCGGGGAATCATAGTTTTTTTAGGGTAACAGATTCTAATTACATACTTTACAAATTAAAGAAACTGAGTTGTGAACATGAGTAGTGGAGAGAACAGAAGAGTGGTAAGGGTTAGGCAATGGGGATTAAATGACTTGCCCAGAATGCTGATCTTTACTTTTGAACCCTCATGCCAAATGGTGTTGGTGGAAAAAGTTTTCCCATCCACTGGGATGAGAAAGGATGGCAGTGGATGAGCAAAGCAGTGGTCATGGGAAGTGTTTTTCTTCTCCACACCCTTCACGCTTGGGATATTCTCTGGGAATATGACCAAAGCAGCCTGGCTTTATATCATTATGAAGTGAGGAGCCTAGAAGCTAGTAATTAGCAGGGAACAAGAACCAGCCAAGACCCCTTCCTACCAACCACTATGATAGCAGCCAGGACCAGAGGAGTAAAATGGGCCAGTTAAGATGCCCTGTGCAGATAGGAGTGGTGCTTTCTCTCTTAACTATTTTGTCTTTCCTGTCAGGTAACTTGTTCATACATATGTGTTTGCTTGTTTCTTTGTGTACCCAGGGCTCAGCACAGTGCCTGGAAGATAGCAGGGGCATAATAAATGCTCATTGAATGATTAACAGTATGACATTAACTAAAGACAATGGGGGGGGGCTTTAGTGGCTATAGACTCCCAGAGAATGAAACTATTTTAGAAGCCCCCAGAGGGAGAGGAATGGTGTACCAGGTGCAGTATCTCTATCCTGGCTGCAGCCCCCAGAGGGGACTCTAGACTATGATTGGACAACAAGACTTTCTGATTTTTAAAAAATACTGGTTGCTGTAAAATATATCTTCTACTGTGTATAATGAAATGAAACTACATGGGCAAATGATAAGCCAGCATTGGGTTAAGTTATTGCCACGGCTGGACAAATGCTCAAAGAAACTGAGCCACCTCAAGAACTCCTTACTGACTACGCTTGGGCTGTGCTGATGATACTCTCGTGCCCTGCTTTGAGAACATGCATCTGTGTGGGGACAGTGCATGGTGCTATTACAGGCGCCCCTGGAAACAATGACACCATCAGCACATCATGGTGCAAGGATAGTGCCAACCCCAGGGCTGCAGAGGCAAACGCCCTACTTAAAGATAAAATAAAAGAGAGAAGGGACTCAACATTTATATAGGACCAACTCTGTACCCAGCACTGTGCTAAGTGCTTTTTATGAATCATCATTTTGATTCTCACAGCCCTGAGTCACACAGCTAATAAGCATTTAAATTCAGATTTGAACTCAGGTCTTCCTGAATCCAAGACACTGGACTGAACTCAGAATGATAAATCACAGTCCTTTTCAGGGGAGAAACCCTGTTCATCAAGTAAGGAATCTTTGAAGTCCTGGCTGCTCAGGAGGCCCTTCCCACATCGAAAAGAAAATACTTGGAGATGAGTGTATTTCCCATTTGGTAAACTGGAATGCCAAAGATGCCTACATGGCATTCCTAAGACCCTCCCAGAGGGATGTGATTGGGGGAGCGATGTCATCGGAACACATGGATGAATGGGCCTGCCAGGCTTGGCCAAGGCCTTATGGGGACTGTGTGGTACATCTTGCCTTTGATAGAGTTGCAGCTTCATGAACCAGAGAAAAGCCCTCCAGGCACTGATAGCTGGCAGAATCCATCAGGCAGATGTCAGCCAGGAGCACGGAGCCCATACTATTAAGACAGGATACAGCCTAAGGTTATGGGACATTTCTTGAGGTATGGGCCAGTGAGGTTACCCCATTGCAGAAGAGCCAGACAGCTCTTTTGGGAGAGGACCTAGAAGGCAAAGACACCATCTTTGGAAGGGAAGAAAAAAAAGGGTTGGGACCAGAGACTAAAGTGATCTCAAGGACAACAGTAATAGCAAAGCAAAGCCAAGATTGATTAGTCCGTCTTTAGACACACAGTCAGTCCTCAGGCCCCGCCAGGAGCCTTTCCAGCAGGTTTGGACCTGTCAAAGCTATTGCTGCTCTGTCCATGACTTTGGAGATCCCAGGGTCACCTCTAGACCCCACTGAAACATTTTAGGTGAAGACAGTAGCAGAAAATAAATTTATAGCTTATAATGAAGATTCACACCTTCCCTATTCAACAGATGATTATGACTTTCCAAAATAAAATAAAACATTTCTAATTGGAAATATGAGAGTTTGTATTGAAGAATGAGAACTCAAGAATTTTATTTGACTACAAATATAAATTTCCCTTATGCCAGCTTCAAATAAAATTAATGGAAAACTCTAGGCAGCATGATGGGATAAATAACAATAAATGCTTCCAGGGTGTTTACACTGGTTTCATTTTAACATGCACATAAATCAACTTAACGTGTGATTAAAATAAGAGCCCACCACTCCTCATTGTGGAGATTGGGAAGGTCTTGTTTCTGAACAGAGGCAGAGAATGAGTCCAATTGTAGGCCAGTTGCTGCCTTTCCTAACACATTTCCTCCATCCAATAAAACCTATTTCTCCAGAAAGCCAATAAAATAATACTCTCTCTGTGACCAAAATGATCTTTATTACTATTTCATAATTCTGAGTGCTTATATCCTTTTGCACAAGCTAATAAGAAGCTAAACCATTAATGACTAAATAAAAGATCATGTGAAAACTCTTAGACCTCTTTTACTCCCTGGTTGATGCTATTGGTGTTAATGAACAAGAATGCAAAGAAAAATAAAGGGACTAGAAGGAAAGCTTAAAGATACCGTTCACACACTGAACTCTGATGAAAGTTTTCTTGCTTTTCTCTGTGATGCTTCTTCCATTTCCCTCTAAATTTCACTTCCAACAATGACCTATTGATTGTGTTTCAATGGCTCATTTATAATTGGTTGTGTGGAACTTGCAACTTATTTTATCTTTTATAAAGCTATAATTGTTATATTTGTGTATTGTGCAACAATCACATTTATATTATGCAATAGATAATGTTTATAATATTATACACTCATTGTGTCATATTATGCATTACAAAAATTAATGTCAGCTTCCTGGATCAACCCATGAATGTTGGACCATGCAATTTAGAGCAAGGAAGAAATAGAGATTCTACCTTTATCCCTCTGTAATTATTCATTACTATTGTCATTTGTGGGGGGAGCACACCTTTCCCACTTTTAGCCTATGTCATCTGCCTGGGTTAGCCATCAATCATCTTTGACACAGCTTCCAGTCATGGAGACCCAAAAGTCAGGAACTAAATAGGTATTGCTAGTCTATACTTGTCCTTTACAGAGAGGGACCCTATCAGAAGGGTCTTTCCCTACTCCTACTCCAGGGAATATTCTCTGCTACAGCATCATGATTGAATTGACATTTTGTTCTTTTACATCAGTAACTTTATTTTGCTATTTTCCTCCTCATTGGGGTCTAGATTTATTAGTAGGACTGCTGGATCAAAAAGCATAAGCAATGTATTACACTACCACCATTTTACAGATGGTTAACCTGGAGCCAAAACCTTAGAGTATCCTAAGAAATGAACTAGCAATCACAAGCTTTGCCAAGGATTCTTTGGAGTAGCTGGAGCCCCCAGAGCAATGGACTTCATTAAGGATGAATCCTGTTTGGAAGATGACTGTGGATCATAAGGGAGAAGCCAATAGAAGTTTTTTGGTCATTTTGTCAAGTTTGCATCTCTCTCCCAGGTTAGACCCATCCTATCTGTAGCAAGCAGGCTTGTCAACAGGATTAATCCAAGATACAAAGAAAGGCACAATGGTGTCCCTCAGCTCTTAAGGCTCTCACAGTCTAATGAAAGAGACAGCATGCCAACAATTAGAGACAAACAAGCTATAAGCAGGATAACATGGAACTAGAAGTGAAGCTGCTCAGGGCCCTCATATAGTAGGTGATAAAAATCAAATGAGAAGGGGTGAAGCTTCTGCTAAGGTCACACTGTGACTAAGAGGCAGAGAAAGAACAAGAATCCAGGTCTTCTCTCTCCAGATTCAGGGATTCTATGATGGCATTTTCTTTAATTCATGATATAAACCATCAGCAATTATGACCTTATGCTTAGATTATCACTGCTCTGAAAAAGCATAGCCACTTCCCCAGAACCACTGTATTACTGTGAGGCAGATAGCATTCCCCATCATTAGTCCTTTAGAATTGTCCCAGATCATTGCATTGCTAAGAGAAGTTAAGTCTTTCATAGTTGTGCATCGTATAATATTGCTGTTACTATGTACAATGTTCTCCTGGTTCTACTTATTTTGCTTTGCATCAATTTATGTAGATCTTTCCAGTTTCTTCTGAAATGGTCCTGCTTATCATTTCTTATGGCACAATAATATTCCATCACCAACATGTACTACAATTTGTTCAGCCATTTCCTAATGGACATTCCCTAAATTTTCAATTCTTTGCCAACACAGAAAGAACTGCTATAAATATTCTTGTACAAATAGGTCCTTCCTCCCTTCCTCCACTTCTGTTCTCTGCCTAATCCTGAATCTTGAGCCTGCCAGTACAGACCACTTCTCCGATCCTGCCTCACTGGTGCTGCAGCTTCCACTACAGCCCTGCCCTGACTTGGAGACTGTTGGAGCTGCTGCCGCTTTCACTACCACCTGGCCCTGACTTGCCGAGTTCTGCCGTTTCAGCTTCAGCTCTGCCACTAAAGATTTGGGAAGTATATTCCCCTTTCTCCCTACTCTCTTGCCTTTCCACGTGTTTCTTCTAAAAACATACCTAGACATGGGAAACCCCCGCCCATAATTTCTACATGTGGGATTTTCTACAAAACTGACCTAAGCTTTTCTCCAGCCCCGAGCCCATGACCCGACCCCACGTGGATACTAGCGTCTGAATCTTGAACTAGTGATTACTCTTCATCAGGCGCATGGCCTATTCAAACTTTTGCGATTATTAAGAACTGAACATCAGGAGAGGAAATTCACCCCATACCTGCTTAGAACTTTGAACTTAAAAAAACCCTTATTTTTAAAACCTCAGAACTCAGAGTTTTAAAGAGACTGTATCTTACTGTATTTTGCAATTAGTTTTGTGAATTAATCTTGCTTATTTGGTTGATTTTCCTGTTGCACTGAATCATTTTAAGCTAATGAAGTTTCTGCTTATGATTTTATTATGTTTCCTAATTTACTTAAAGCTTACTGTATCAAAAACGATGCAGTTATAACATCTTATAGGAGCACATGTTTTTTTAAGTTTTATTGTCTTGGTAATTGTATGGAACCTTGGAAGTTTCCATGCCTAGAGATTTAAATTGTAATTTTACAAGAGGTCTTTTAACTCTTCCTCTAGATCCTAAAGAATTGTTGTCTTAAAGGATAAGCTTTTATATATTTTATTATAAAAAAATGATTGCCTTAAATGGGTAGAAGCATGAAAATTTCCTACCCGGGATTGTTTTTTTTTGTTTTTTTTTGTTTTTTTTAAAACAGGAAGCCAAGGAGCTCCTGTATATTCTTATCTGAGGATGATTTAGACCAGAAGGTTTCTTTTTTTAAATATCAGATTTTGCTATGGAAGCAATAACAGTTTGTTGAGAAACTCTTAGCCAAGATTTAAAAGTTGCAACAAGTATATGATTTTTAAACATTCTTTATTGTTTTAAAATGTGCTATTGGAAATTATGGTACTCTATTTGAATACGCATTGTGAATCTGCTATTTGTTAGATCCATTTTCTTTCACAGAAAATCTCATTTTTGGGTAACAAAACCCTTCTTGTTCTAAGCTATATGATTTTTAAAACATTTTTTTAAATTAGAGCAATTGATTTTTCCTTTTTCTCATCTTATTCTGGAAGTACATATATAATCATTATTTATCCTTTTTCTGATTCTACAGCAATATAAGCTTAATGCAAATACCTGAGCCTGAGACTGAGAATATGGGACTGTGATTTAATGCCTTTCTGTCTGATTCCTGGAGAAGGGAATATGAGAGCTGTTAATAGTGCTAAGAAAGCACATAGTCACTTGACTAAAAATCTGCATGGATTGCAGAGGTCTATGCCAATACTTTAGGGCTTGAAATTGGGGTTTGAGTCCTGGAGTCCCAGTCTTTTCTAAAACTTTAGAGGACATGGGTCCCCTCAACTTAAATTCCTAGGCCAGCACCTAAGATTAGTTATTTATTTGGCTCACTTCCCTGAAAAGTTGATGGCAAATCAGATCAGAGAGAGACATTTCCCTTAAGTCCTGGCCCTAAATGGGTAATTGCAAACATCTTAAATCACTTAAATTGGGCCTTGATTCAAGGTTTATTTTCCTTACATTTTTTTGCACATTTACATTTCATTCACAAGTTAATTTTTCTCTCTTTTTCTGAATTTTATTCTTTTTATTTTTTTATTATTTCTTTTGCCAATTGATTTCATACAACCCCCGTGACTCAGCCATGCATCCTTAGCTGATCTGAGGTACCCTTTTCAAGGAAAAAAGGTGTGTTTAGAATTTTCCTCAGGGGGATGGGATGTGTATTAAGTTTTTTAAAAAATTAGATAATGTAAAAAATATATGTATATTTAACTCTTTTAGGAGTAATTTCAGGGGGAAATGTATGATTCTTAGAAGGAAATGTATGTTTTATAATCTATAATGTTTAGTTTAAATTCTTTTGAGAATAATTTCATGATAAGGATCTTGCCATCTCCCCAGAATCCAGACGATGAACCTGTTTGGTGAAGACACCAAGAAGATGCCTGAAAAGCCTTCACTGTACCATGAAGACTAAAATTTGAACCTTGGGGTGCAGTTAATTGAATTTATGGGGAGTTAAAATTGAGTTGAATGTATCGTTTTAATTGTACATGTTATGCCAATAGGGGACTGCCCCCAAATTGGTTTTTTGTCAATGCGGCTAGTTTTATCCATTCGTTCATCTATTTCTTTTATTCCACAAATTCCTGGAATTTAGAAGTTGTCTATGTTTACAGGTCCAGAGAAGAAAAAGGGCCAACCTTTTTTTTGCCGGACCTCAGGGGGAAATGTTTGTTTTAAATTCCGGGAAGTGCTATTTGGAAGTGTCTAGCAAATTGTCTATGGACACGTGGCGACTATCAAACTACATTTCCCGTGGTCCAACGGGTTTCCAGTTTCCCATTCTTTGGGCATGGGGACGTCGACGTCCCCACGCATAGGACAGTTTAAATGGGAGGAGGGCCGAAAGAAAGGCCTCTTGATCTTCCTGAAGGGCCGACTGATGTGTGGAGAGGATAGGCTCTGGTGGTAAATATAAAAGATAGGTGTGGTCATATATATTTTACCAACATGGCCATGGTTTTAATTAAAATACTAATTTCTGTTATTATATCAGTCTTTATCATTTTTAATCGTAACACTATGTAGAATGCAGAAAGAGTAGTGGTTGGTGAAGTCTGAACTGCCAGAAGCAAGGAGCAGGGTATTTGGCATCTTGGATCCAGTTAGCAGTATGTACCCTGGATTTAGAGATCTTGGGGAGACATCTGGCAAGCATCACAACTGAAGAAAGAGCATGTCTCTGTGATTGAGTGTAATAGTCACAGTGTCTGTAAGCCAGTCTGTAGATTTAATGGCTGACAAGGATTTATTCATCTACCTAAACATCATGGTCTCAGCTTTGATAAGTCTTCTCCAGGAGCATAAGAAATCCCCTTTGACTCCAAAGCCCACAGTAGTCATTCCTCATTCCCAGCTTGGCTGCCTGTTTGTGCTTAGGTCTGTGAAGCCAGCACATTCTATTGGTAGTTGGCAGATCTCTTAGCCTTAGTTTGTTTATTTATTTATTTATTTATTTATTTTTTAGAAAAATTTTCCATGGTTAAATAATTTATGTTCTTGCTTTCCCCTTCAACCCCCAAACCCTCCCCCCCCCCCATTGCCGATGCGCATTTCCACTGGTTTTAACATGTGCCATTGATCAAGACCTATTTCCATATTATTGATATTTGCATTGGTGTGGTCATTTCAAGTCTACATCCCCAATCATGTCCACATCAACCCATGTGTTCAAGCAGTTGCTTTTCTTCTGTGTTTCCACTCCTGTAGTTCTTCCTCTGAATGTGGGTAGTGTTCTTTACCATAAATCCCTCAGAATTGTCCTGGGTCATTGCATTGCTGCTATTACAGAAGTCCATTACATTCTATTTTACCACAGTGTACAATGTTCTTCTGGCTCTGCTCCTTTCACTCTGCATCAGTTCCTGGAGGTCTTTCCAGTTCACATGGAATTCCTCCAGTTTATTATTCCTTTGAGCACAATAGTATTCCATCACCCGCATATACCACAATTTGTTCAGCCATTCCCCAATTGAAGGACATTCCCTCATTTTCCAGTTTTTTGTCACCACAAAGAGAGCGGTTATAAATATTTTTGTACAAGTCTGTTTATCTATGATCTCTTTGGGGTACAAACCCAGCAATGGTATGGCTGGATCAAAGGGCAAGCAGTCTTTTAGAGCTCTTTTAGAGCTCTTCCAAATTGCCATCCAGAATGGTTCAATCAGTTCACAACTCCACCAGCAATGCATTAATGTCCCAATTTTGCCACATCCCCTCCAACATTTATTACTCTCCCCTATCATTTTAGCCAATCTGCTAGGTGTGAGGTGTAGCCTTAGTTTAGACTAATATAATCCCACTTTCCTTCCCAAGACTTTATTAAATAGTTTTATAACTTATAGACTACTTTCCTTCTCTACAACCAATCAAGAACTCACTAACTGAGTTGTTTATTCATACTTAGTTAAAGAAGACAGTTGAGCCTAACTGCCATTCACAATTCTGTCACCACTCACTCCCAGCTGTGTTCTGTATTTGTGGGAGTAGGTGTGATTCCCAGTGTATTTGTGTATCAGGCAGTTAACTCACTTTATCCCACTCATTCCTCATTCATCCCCTTCTCCCTCTACTACCCCCTATGTGTTTATTTACCCGCTATAAATGGAATAAATTAGATACACAATATACAGGGGTAAATGACCTTAACAACTTGGTGTTTATTAAACTCTAAGATTTTAGATTTTGGGACTATTTAACAAAAATTTCTAGGAAAAAAACAGTATAGCAGAAACTAGGAATGTGATACTCTTTTTAAAGCACTTGGCCCAATAAATGCCTGTCTCTCCACTTTTACACTTGGATTTACTTTTTATGTATCCTTAATATAGATACTATCTCTCCTTTTACAACATAAGGTTCTTGAGGCTGGGGATAGTTTGCTCTTGTCTCTGTAGCACCAGCACCTCACAGAGTGACTGACACCTAGAGGGTTCTTAATAAATAGTTTGTGGATGGATAGATTGGCTTATTGATCTTGCCACAGATCACCATCCTTTTTTGGATAGCTTTTCAAATCAAAAACTCTTAACCTTGTTTGAGTTTATGGATACCTTTGGCGTCATCTGGTGAAGTCCTTGGTCCTATTCTCAAATCTATGTTTTCAAATGCATAAAACACATGTATAATATCATAAAGGAAACCAATTCTATTGAACGACAGTTGTCAAAATATTAAAAAGCCAACTTCATAGACATTAGACTAAGAAGCTCCATCTAAAGGGAAACTTCTTTTGACTGAAATGGAGGCAGGCAAAGGAATATGCTGTTGCCTTATTCTCACCAGTGACTGACAGAGCTATGTCCAGAGGCAGGGCTGATGTCAGGATTCCACATACTATTGTCCTTCTTTGGTAGCCTTTTCAAATAGATGTTTTGTGCTTTTCAGAGCTCCTTTTGCCCTTCAAATGAATAATTGTGCCTACATTTGCCTGTAAAACCACCTTCAGATGTCCAACACTCAACATTAATTCTCATCGGATTAACCAAATTGAATGTCCTTAGATGTTTTGACTGCCCTGCTGGAGTCCAATCATTCAGCTCTTTGTCACCATTTAGCCTTCCCTGCTGACAGGTAATTAAAAATGTGCCTCTGAATGCAAGAAGACCTTTCATTTCCTAAATCTTCTCGGATGAATGCTAAAGATAAGAAAGGATGGTGGCAGCCAACTGGGACAGTGGTTAGGGACACAGAACTAGGTCAAAGATGCCCCTTGTTGTATTTCCAATACCCAGCAAAGTACCTGATATATAGTAGATGCTTCATATTTACTTATTATTTGTTGACTGAAGATTAGGAACAAACTATGATTGGTTACAAGAGAGACACACAGAGACATTGCCCCTGCACTTTGTGATAAGAGTCAGACCAGTTGAAACTGCATTTTGATTTTACAAATATAGACAGAACTATTGATAGCTGAAGTCTATTGTCCTTTAATGGATTCATGACCTCACCAATAAGCATTCTCCCTCCAGGGAGGCAGTTCCAGCCCATCAATGTCTACCCATCCTGGGTGAGATGTCTTTCCACTAGCCTTCTATAGGGGTCCTTCCACATTAATACCAGTGCTGTGGACAGGCTTGCAGGTCATCCTTTAAGTTTAACCCTTACAACTAGTTCACATCCTTTTCTGTGCTAATTGTCTGCCTTATGGTATATAATTGGATGTCCAGTTCATGGAAATAGTCAATCAGGAAGATCCTATGGGTGAACAATGAACTGGTCTTAGAACTGAAGAAGGGCAAGTTAAGTGGCATCTGGGAAATTATGCATTGGCAAGAAAGTCTCTAACCTTCTTCTTGATACAAAATTCTTTGTTTCTAATACTAATATTCTTTGAGTTATATGACCATGAACCAAGGAACTTCACAGTCTCTAAAGAATCAGAATTATGGATGATTCAGGGAGGAAGGGAGAGAGACAGAGACAGATGGAAATGTTGAGACCTATCTACCATTTCCACATAATCTGATAAGGATGGCTTAGTTGATAAGAAAATAATGGGACACAGGAGAAGATCTTAACTGTTAACTCATAGTTGCTTCTCCAAAGTGCCATTGAATCACAAGTTCATTTTATATGAATATTCAAACTCCCTTTCACCCAAAAGCACAGAGAGAGTTTTTCAGCTTCATAGACATTGCAATGAATTTAGACAACACACGGAAACCTCAGAAACTACAAGGTGAAGATAAGAACCAGGCTGAAGCTTCAGCAGCATGATTATCAGCAAGCTAAGTCTGAGAATACTTTTCTCTGGGGCAAAATGCCCTGCTAAACTAAGATTTTGACCTGGGGTTGCCAAGAGGCTGCATTTCTGACCAAAGGAGAAGAATGTTAACCTCTTGACTACTGGTTTGCTAAGAGCTTAAAGCTTTTCAATAAGGAAAGGTGTGGATCAGAAAAGGAGTCAAAAGAGGAGTCTCAGATTTTTATCTATTCTCTTATTGGCTTCCCACATGGAAACAGAGTTGGAGAGAAACTGAAGGAAACACAGTCAGGAAGACCTAGGATCAAGCCCAACCTTTCACATATACTGACTGAGTCTCAATCCTCTCTCTTTTTGTTGAAAGGTTGTACATATATTGTCATACATATTTCCATGTTTGTCATGTTGTAAAAGAAGACACATTGCTTTCACTAGAGAAAAGTTCATGGGAATAAAGTGAAGAATGGTATGTTTTAGTCTTCATTCATACTCTGTTTCTTCTGTGATGGTAGATATTCATTTTTTTGTCATGAATTTCTTGGAGTTTTCTTGGATCTTTGCATTGGTGACAAGTTGTCATTCATAATTGATTGTCATACATTATTGTTGTTATTGTGTACAACGTCCTCCTGATTCTGCTCACTTCATTTTGCATTATTTTATATAAGCTTTCCCAGATTGTTTTGTGATCTTTTTGTTTGTAATTTCTTTTGGCACAGTAGTATTCCATTACAAGCATATAACACACCTTGTTCAGCCACTCCCCAATTGATGTATATCCCTTCAGTTTCCAGATTTTTGCCACCACAAAAAGAACTGCTATAAATGTTTTTGTATAGGTAGGTTCTTTCCCCCTATTTTCAATCTCTTTGGGATACAGATTAAGTAGTGTAATTGCTGGGTCAAAGTGTATGTAGTTTGATGGCCCTTTGAGTATGGTTCTAGATTGCTCTACAGACTGGTTGTATCAGTTCACAGCTTTTTCTATAGCATTTATCATCTTCTTTTTTTTGTCACATTAACCAATCTGATACGTATGAAGGGGCACCTCAGAGTTGTTTTAATTTTCATTTCTCTTGTCAATATTGATTTTGATGGGGACAGCTGGGTGGCTCAGTGGATTGAGAACCAGGTCTAGAGACGGGAGGTCCTAGGTTCAAACCTGGCCTCAGATACTTCCTAGCTGTGTGACCCTGGGCAAGTCACTTGACCCCCATTGCCTAGCCCTTACCACTCTTCTGTCTTGGAGTCAATACTTGACTCGAATATGGAAGGTAGGAGTTTTAAAAAAATTAGTGATTTTGAACATTTTTTCATATGACTAAATATAGTTTTAATTTCTTCATCTCAGAATTGTCTGTTCGTATGCTTTGACAATTTGTCAGTTGGGAAATGCTTTATATTCTTATAAATTTGACTCAGTTATCTATATCCTTGATAAATGAAGCCTTTGTCATAATGAAGACTTGCCAAAAAGATTTTTCCCCAAATTGTTGTAAGATAGATTTCTATACCTAACTGAGTATGGATGTTATTCCCACCTTGTGCCAATTCCAGTGAAAGTAGGATTTAAGCATTGCCTGCCAACCCTCTCTCCCTGACATTTTTCCTTATACTGTATTGATTCTTACATGGTGGGTTAAGTCTTTTCATCCTTCTGTGCCCCAATCATTAGCCATCTATGTTGCCAAGAAGACTCTGACCTTCACTGGTGGAGGCAAATTTCTTCATTGGGAACTCCCCAAACCTGTGGAATCCCAGGTCTGGTCTTAAAAAAGGGAAGGCAACACAACCTAGACTACATTCTGGGATATCAGGCTGAGAGGATTCCCTGCATCCCAAGCTGGAAGGAGTCCCTGACCCTTAAAATTCCGGAAGGTAGAACTTCCATTTCTAATACATTCATGACATTTACCAATGTAAGGTATGCCCTTGGCACTAAACAATTCTCATGTGGACATTTTATTTACTGAAAGGGTGACAGAAAGACTCTTTATATAAAACAGATTGAGGAGAAACACACACAGTTATGAGGGAACCAGAGAGAGAAGTAAATTCTCATATCAAAGAACTTGAAGAGAGATATCTAGAGATCTGAGAGAATCAGAGTAAAAGTGCACCTCCCTGCTCCTATGCAAAATTTTGGAACTTCTTAGGGAGAAATTGTGGGTGAACTAGAAGATTCAATGTCAGTCAAACTTCTGCTGATGAATACAATTGGATCTCTGGTCATTCTCACTCTCTTGGTGCAGGACAACTTCTGAATATGCTAGTCTAGCATCTGTGTTAAGGACAAAAGCTTTATTAGAGTCTGTGCAGGTATGACAGGTGCTTGGGTAAGATAATTGATTAAGTCTGTGAAGGTGTGTGCACTTTTATCTACCCATCAACCTCTAGTTCTTAGATTCTTTAAATACATGTGCATAAATGTGGCCATTCAATGGTAGCAATCAAGATGTACTTCTTAATGAACTTGCAATTGTAATTACCAAATCCTAGAACAGTTCTTAATGATTGAAGATTCAATGGGTATGCTTAATTTAAATCCATAATTCCAATAGTTATGTACTCATTTGAGTACCTACTGTGTGACAGGTAGTGTGTGATAGAATATAAAGAAGACAGAAAATAGTCCTGGTTCTCAAGGAGCTTACAATATAATAAGGAAAACAACAAATAAACAATATACAAACAAAATGCATCGAGGATGAGTAGAAAATAATTGACAGGAGGAAGCACTAGAATTAAGAAGGGCTGGGGAGGACTTCCTGTAGAAGGTAGGATTGTAGCTGGGACTTAAAGGAAGATGTAGATAAAGATGAGGAAGGAGAGTATTTTAGGTATGAGGGATAGCCAATGACAATGCCTGGAGATTGGAAAATGGAATCCCTTGTGTGAGGAACACCAAAGAGGCACAAGTTGCTGGGCTATACACAGGTGAGGGGCAGGGAGTAAGAAGATGGAAAGGTTGGGATTATAAAGATTATGAAAGACTAAACACCAAATAGGGGGTCTTCTATTTGATCCTGGGAGTGATGGAAAGCTACTAGAGCTGATTGAATGGGAGTGGGGCAGAGGGATGGGGAATCTGGTCAAACCTATCCTTTAGGAAGATCAATTTGATAGCAAAGTGGAAGGTGGACTGGAGTAGGGAGAGACTTGTGGCAAAGAGGCCAAAGAGCAGGATACTGCATTAGTCTGTGTGAGGTGGCAATGTCAGAAAGATCCCCCTACAAAATGTTGTGAAAGTTAATTCAATGGGACTTGAAAACTAATTAGATATGAGGGGGAATACCTAGGATGCAAGCCTAAATGACAGAGAGGAGGGTGGTGGTGTTTACAATTACAGGGGAAATAGGAAGAGGAAAGGAAAGAAAGATATTGAGTTCAGTTTGGACCTGCTAAGTTTCAAATGTCTACGAGACATCCAGTTCAAAATGTCCAATAGGCAGTTGGAGGTGCCAAAGTGAAGGTCAATTAAGATGTGCTTATATCTCCTTTGGCTCTACCCTCATGCCTTCTTGGCATATGCTATGGCCAGTGTAGTTCAGGAAAGCCCTGTCAGCATGTCTTTTGTCTAGGGGTGGCTTCAGACAAGTTTCCTTTTGCTAATGAAACACTTTCCTCCATTTCTACTTATGCTTCCTCATGTCTTTTGGGATTTTTTCTCTTTTTTCCCCTCACATCTTTTCAAAGACAATGAAGACAATTAAGGTTCTCCAACATTTCCACATAGTACAATTGATTTAGCTCCTTATAAATTTGAGTAATTAGATCTTTGTCAGAGGTTTTTGTTATAAAGATTTTTCCCAATTTGTTGCTTCCCTTCTAATTTTGGTTACATTGGTTTTGTTTGTACAAAACCTTTTTAATTTAATGTAATCAGAATGATTTATTGTTCATTTTGTAATTTTTTCTAACTCTTGCTTGGTCTTAAAATATTTCCTTTCCCAAAGATATGACTATTCTGATACTATTAGATTCTATTCTGTGTTCACCTAATTTGCTTATAGTTTCCTTCTTTATATTCAAGTCATTCACCCATTTTGAGTTTATCTTAGTGGAGACCATGAGATGTTGAACTAAACCTAACCTCTCCCATATTGCTTTCCAATTTTCCCAGCAGTTTTCATCAAATAGTGGTTTTTTGTCCCAAAAGTTGGGGACTTTGGGTTTATCATAGACTGTCTTGCTGAAGTCACTTAACCCAAGTCTATTCCACTGATCCTCCCTTTTGTCTCTTAGCCAATATCATATTATTTTGATGACCACTGATTTATAATACAGTTTAAGATGTGGTACTGTTAGGCCACCTTCTTTCCCATTTCTTTTTCATTATTTCCCTTGGTATTCTTGATCTTTTGTTCTTCCAAATGAACTTTGTTATAGTTTTTTCTAATTCAGTAAAAAAAGGTTTTTGGTACTTTGATAGGTATGGCACTAAATAAATAGATTAATTTGGGTAGAATGGTCATTTTTATTATGTTAGTTTATCCTACCATTGAGCAATTAATGTTTTTCCAATTGTTTAGCTCTTGTTTTAATTGTGTGGAAAGTGTTTTGTAGTTGTGTTAGTATAATTCCTGTGTATGTTTTGGCAGATAGATTCATAAGTATTTTATTTTGTCTAGGGTAATTTAATTCATTATTTATTCATTTATTCATTCATTCAATCGTTCGTTCATTTATTTGTTTGTTTATTTAGGGTGATTTTAAATGGCATTTCGCTTTCTAACTCTTGATGCTGTGATATGTTGGAAATATATAGAAATGCTGATGATTTATATGGGTTTATTTTGTATCCTGCAGCTTTGCTAAGATTGTTGATTATTTCCACTAGTTTTTTAGTTGATTCTTTGAGATTCTTTAAGTAGACCATCACATCATCTGCAAAGACTGATAGCTTAATCTCCTCGTTGTCCATTTGAATGCCTTCAATTTCTTTTTCTTTTCTAATTGGTACTGCTAGTGTTTCTAGTACAATATTAAGTAATAGAGGTGATAATGGGCACCCTTATTTCACTCCTAATCTTATTGGAAAGGCTTCTAATTTGTCCCCATTGCAGATGATGTTTGTTGATGGTTTAAGATACATATTGTTTATTATTTTTAGGAAAGGCCCTTCTATTCCTATACTTTCAAGTGTTTTCAATAGGAATGGGTGTTGTATTTTGTCAAAGGCTTTTTCTGCATCTATTGAGATATTCATATGATTTTTGTTGGTTTGCTTGTTGATATGGTCAATTATGTGGATGGTTTTCCTAATATTGAATCATCCTTGCATTCCTGGTATAAATCCCACCTGATCATAATGAATAGCCCTCTTGATCACTTGCTGGAGTCTTTTTGCTACAATCCTATTTAAGATTTTTGCATCTATGTTCATTAAGGAGATTGGTCTGTAGTTTTCTTTCTCTGTTTTTGGTCTTCCTGGCTTTGGAATCAGTACCATATTTGTGTCATAAAAGGAATTGGTAGAACTCCTTCTTTGCTTATTATGTCAAATAGTTTGTATAGTATTGGGGTGAGTTGTTCTTTGAATGTCTAATAGAATTCACTTGTGAAGTCATCTGAACCTGGGGATTTTTTCTTAGGGAATCCTTTGATGGCTTGTTCAATTTCTTTTTTCTGATATGGCATTATTTAAATATTCTATTTCTTCTGCTGATAATCTAGGTAATTTATATTTTTGTAAATATTCATCCATCTCACCTAGATTGTTATATTTGTTGCCATATAATTGGGCAAAATATATTTTAATGATTTCCTTAATTTCCTCTTCATTAGAGGTGAGGTCTCCTTTTTCATCTTTGATACTATTAATTTGGTTTTGTTCTTTCCTTTTTTAAAATTAGTTTAACCAGTACTTTGTCAATTTTTTTTGTTTTTTTTTCAAAGTGCCAGCTTCTGGTCTTATTTATTAATTCAATAGTTCTTTTACTTTCAATTTTATTAATTTCTCTCTTAATTTTTATGATCTCTAATTTAGTTTTCATCTGAGGATTTTTAATTTGTTCACTTTATAGTTTTTTGATTTGTATGCCCAATTTATTGATCTTTGCCCTCCCTAATTTGTTAATATATGTAATGCAGGGTTACTAGCAGAAGCCTTTGGCTCTTGCAAATTTAACTGTAAGTAGCCCTGGCAGTTAGGTTTTAGAATTTTCAGAAAATAGGTTGGAGCCTGAAGCTATAAAATAGGGCTGAAGTTCCAACTGACGGGCTTTTGGCCTTCTGGCTTTGGCTTTGCCTGTTGGCTTTGCTTTTTGGCTCTGCCTTGGCCTGTGCTTTTGTCTTTTGGGGCATTTGGACTTAGCTTATTTCTCTGATCCTCTCCCTGATCTCTCCATATTACATCCCTGCTATTTTCCCTGAATTTCCCTTTGGGCCCAGGGAGGAAGGGTGGGCTTGGTGGTTGGACATTGTGGGTTTAGTTTCTGTAGGCAAGTAGGGCATCCTTAAACAAGCCACCCCTAATTTAATGATTTGACAAATACTTTATTTCAAAAGACAGTCAAACCTTCTTGACTGGGAGAGCCGGCCTCTCTCAGTCTAACCCCCACCTGTGACCCTTCCCCCACCATCAGCTTTCTCCCTGTTACAAAACCTTAAACCCCTCTCTCCTTCTCATTATCCCTGACATTAATAAATCCCCTTTGTTACCTACTCAAAGCCTCTGGTGAATCATTGTATTGAAGATTAAGGCAAGGGCTGAAGAGGGAAGGAATTATTTTCTTATTTCTTGAGGGAATTGCAGGCATCCATCTTGGCAGTAAGTACCTTCCCGAGACTTCCTGCAGCCATCAGTTTCACTGGCAGGGAGGAGCCGGATTTTAGAAATTAACAAGAGAAGCCCTCCAGCCAGATTTAAAATATTTCTGACTGGCCCAACTCCTTTTGTATCTCAGAGATATCTTCCCTGCCTGAAGAACCCAGACTATTTCTTCCTGGTGCCCTCTATCTCTAGCCTCAGTGAATAAGCCTGTTTGATCTGCCCTCCTGTTTACTCCCATTCATTCCCTTACTTTCCTATATACCACCGCATTCATCCCTTCCCTTCACTCAGCTATCCCCTTCATTCCTCCTCCAATCACCTATATCTCCCTTTATCCCTCCTTTAACCAAGGTTTACCCACTTCTTTATAACATATATGCACTCAAGGATATAAATTTCCCCATGAGTACTGCTTTGGCTGCATCCCACATATTTTGGTAGGATGTCTCATCATTGTCATTCTCTTCAATGAAACTATTAATTGTTTCTATGACTGGTTCTTTAACTGATTTTGAATTTTTAGTTTCCAATTAATTTTTGATTTGCCTATCCATGTGCCTTACTAATTATTATTTTTATTGCATTATGATCTGAAAAAGTTGCCTTTATTATTTGTGCTCTTTTGTATTTGTTTTCCATATTTCTATGTCCTAGTATATGGTCAATCTTTGTGAATATACCATGTGCTGCTGAAAAGAAGGTGTATTCCTTTTTCTCCTATAAGAATGGGATTTGTGCAAGGTGGATGGGACAGGAGGAGCCAGAGAAGGACTCCTTCTCCCATTACCCAACCTTGCTGAGAGACCCTTTCCGGTCAAACTTACAATTATAGAAAAGAACTAGAAATAGAATCTGAAGGAGAGGGGGTGGAGGGAGACGCTTAGGAGTGGGAACCCCAAAGGTTCTCACCCAAGTGATGAACCCCATAGAAATAGAGAAGAGGGCACCCCAAATCCCTCTGCCCTTCACCCCTTTCCCCAATCCCTGAATTGTGATTAATAAAAGCCATTCATTAGTCAGATAGAGTTCCAGAGTGCCTGTGAAACAACAAGGGGGAGGGGAATCACAGCTTGGTCTGCCTGCCTCCTTTTTGAAGCCAGACCACCTGCTATGAAGTTGACTGACCTCGGGGGAGGCTTGCATGAATCCCCCTCCCCCATTCAGAATCATATTGGGGTACCCAATACCTCATCTTATAGAGAAGTCTCGTCCCCAACTCCTGTGGGGTGGCACGATCATCCAGGTCACCCAGGTTCAGGGTGACACCCCCTTAAATTCTTGGCAGTCCATATTTGGCCCTGAGGAGAGAGCTGGAAGAGAGAGTCACCACCTCATATACTTAGACTCTCTCTCTCTCTCCCCTCTATCATAACATTAATTACTGGCTCTGTTTATTCTTATACTCCCTATTTATTTTTCTCCACATATCTATTAAGTCCAATTTTTCTAAGGTTTTGTTCACTTCTTTTACCTATTTCTCATTTATTTTTTAGTTTGATTTATCCAGATCTGATAGAAGAAGGTCTCCCACTAGTAAAGTTTTATTATCTATTTTCTTCTTAAGCTCCCCCAATTTCTCCTTTAGAAATTTGGACGCTATACCATTTGGTACATACATGTTGAGTTTGTATTTACTGTCGCTATGTATTTAATTACCATCCCTATCTCTTTAAACTAGATTTATTTTTACTTTGTCTTTGTCAGATATCATGATTGCAATTCCTGTCTTCTTTTTCTCAGTTGATGCCCAATAGATTTGCTCCAGCCCTTAATCTTTACTCTGTGTGTTTCTTGTAGACAACATATGGTAGGATTTTGGTTTCTAATACATTCTGCTATTTTCTTACATTTTATGGGTGAGTTCATCTCATTCACATTCAGAGTTATTATTGCCATCTGGGAATTCCCCAACATTTTGATTTTCTCTCCTTGTCTTTCACTATTTCCTTCTATACCAGTGTTTTGTTTTTAAGCAATCCCCCTAATCCCCACCCTTATTTTCCTTCCCTTTCTCCCCCCTCCCTTCTTATTCCCCTCTTATTTTTTTTCAGGGTCTTTTTGAGTAACCCCCACACTCTCCCTCCCTAGTATTGCTTCCCTTCCCACCATTCCATTTGTTACCCTTCTACTTCTCTATAGGGCACAAATCAATTCTCTGCCCCAATAGGTCTGATTGTTCTTCCCTCTTTGAGTCAATTTCAATGCATGTATGACTTAAGTATTTCCTGTCTCCAAACTCTTTACCCTTCGAGTGTATTGGTCTTCTCCCCTGGGCTTCTTTATGAAATATGTTTGTCCCATTTTGTCTTTTTTCCCATTTCTCTTAATATTATCACTTTTTTACATCTAGTTTTATATATTTATACATATATACATATCTATCTATCTATATATATATAGACATTTCATTCTATACAGTTTGTCACTGTTCTTTCTAAGTATACTTCTTCTAGCTATCCTGATGATAAAAATTTTTAAGAGTTACCAGTATCATCTTTTCTTATAGGAATACAAAACACTTGAAGTTATTGGGTCCCTTAAAAAACTTTTGATTTCTTTCCCCTCTTTTAATTACCTTTTGGTGATTCTCTTGAGTTTTGTGCTTGGGCATTAAATTTTCTGCTTAAGTCTGATCTTTTCTTTATGAATGCTTGGAAGTCATCTATTTTATTAAATGACCATACTTTCCCCTGCAAGAATATAGTCAGTTTTTCTGGGTAGTTTATTCTTGGTTGTAGGCCTAGTTCCCTTGCTTTCCAGAATATAGTATTCCATGCCTCCAGTCCTTCAGTATAGATGCAGTCAGATCCTGTGTTATCCTAACTGTGGTATCTGAATGACTTCTTCTTAGCAGCTTGTAATATTTTTTCCTTGGTCTGGTAGTTCTTGAATTTAGCTATAACATTCCTGGGTGTTGTCAGTTGGAGATTAAATGTAGGAGGTGATCTGTGGATTCTTTCAATCTCCACTTTTCCCTCTTGTTCAAGAATGTCAGGGCAGTTTTCTTGGATAATGTCCCATAGGATGATGCCCAGGCTTTTCCTTTTGTCATGATTGGTAGTCCAATAATTCTCAAATTGTCTCTCCTGGATCTGTTTTCCAGATCTGAGATTTTGTCAATGAGATGTTTCATATTTTCCTCAATTTTTTTATTCTTTTGATTTTTTTATAGATTCTTACTGCCTTTTGAAGTCATTTGCTTCTAGTTGTTGGATTCTAATTTTTAAAGACTGAATTTTATCCCTGGCTTTTTGGTCATCCTTCTCCTTCTGATCTGATTTTCTTTGTAGGTCATCTTTCACTTTCTTTGCCTCATTTTCAAGCTGGCTAATTTTGGCTTTTAAGACACTATTTTCTTGTTTATGTTCATGTATTTTCTTTTCCCAATTATCTTCAACCTCTCTTGATTGTCTTTTGAGTTCTTGACTTAATTGAATTCTGAGTTCTTGAGTTAATTGAATTTTGAGTTCTTCCAAAGCCTGTGTCCATTTCAATGGAGTTTCTGTGTATCTTCTTGGTGTTCCTTGGTCCTCCACTGATCCATTTGTTCTTTGTTCATTTCCTGTATTGAAGCTCTCAATTATAATTTCTTTTTTCTTTTTCTGTTATTTACTCCTATTTTTCCTTCTTTCCCCCATGTAATTGGCTATAATCTTGCTCCTTTGATTATTTACTGGATTTGTGGGTTTGGGCTATTCAGTCCTGGAAGGGCTTCTTCTCTGGTCTGTTGACTCGCTGTTAGTGAGGCCTGAGATCAGATCTTCCCCAGCTGGTAGCAAAAGATAAATATGTAATTTCAGCTACTTTCACTGCAGTCTATGGGGGAGTGTTTTTGGAGCTTCCCTGCCCTCTGAAGACTTCTTATCTGCTGTATTGATAAGATTAAGCCAGGGTGGAGTTGATCTGCAGAGCTTAATGAGGCCAAAACATCAAGAAAGAAAATTGGGGGGGGGTGTCAGAGCAGAGCAAGATAGAGTGTTTGGCCACCCTCTCTGTGCTTCTCCTCCAGTTGCCTCCCTGCCATGTGTGATCAAAGCCTTGAGTCTAGCATAGTTGTGCCAGCAAGGCACTCCCTCTGGACTAGCACCCTTGCCTGCCCAGAGATTCCAGGATCTGCTGGAGACTCATTATATTAGATGGGGGAGGGGACCTGGTATCTTCCTTTTTCCTTTACCCTTGAACCCAACAGTTCAAGAATCCAGGCTTTTTTTAGAGTACCTTTTAAGTTGGGTTTTGCAGGCGGATCCCCCAGCTCTGTTCTGTTGTCAGATTTGGTTTTCTGTCCCCTCAAAGCTCTTTGTCCTTGATCAGTGTTGAAGGGTTTCCAGAGGTCTGGAGCCTTGCAGCTTCTAAGCCTCTATCTTCCATTTCCTAATTTTAAAGGAATATTTTGCTAATTGTCACTAATTGACCTTTAATGGGTCAGTTCCTTAAGGTCTTCAATGTTCTTTACATAGAATTATTCCTTTGAGTTTAGTAATGATAAGAAGTGACTCTTATCCAAGGTAACTCAGCATGTAAGTGAAAGACTCAAGAATCGAGCCCAGGGCTCCTGCCCTCTATATGTTGTAAATTCTATGTAATAACAAATCCATAGATGTTTTAGTGAATGGAGTGCTGCATTTGGAGTCCAGACAGCTGGATTCCACACATCTGTCAGATTGGTAAAGATAACAAAAAGAATGGCAGTTGTTGGCAATGATATGAGAGAAAAGATATACTCATGAACTTTTGGAGTAGCCATGAGTCATTCTATGAATCCTGAAGAGCAATTTGGAGCTATTCTCCCAAAGTCACTAAGCCATGTAGGTATATACCCTAAGCCAGAAAGAAAAGAGACAGATAGACAAGAATATATATAGGAACACTTTTTGTTGTAACTAAGATACAGAAGCAAAGGAAATGGGTAAATAAATTATGGTCCATGAATATAATGAAATATTTTTGTGTTCAAAGAAATGACAGATATTATAGATTTGGGGAAATTTTGGAAGACTACTATCAACTGATACAATGTAAAAAGAGCACAATCCAGAGAAAAACCTGTATAATAATATAAATTTATTTTATTTTAGTTTTTAAAACCCTTACCTAGATAGAAGAGCAGCAGGGGCTAGGCAATCAGGGTTAAGTGACTTGCTCAGGGTCCCACAGATAAGAAGTGTCCATGGCTAAATTTGAACTCAGGTCTTCAAGACTCAAAACCTGGCACTCTATCCACTCTGCTACCTAGCTGCCTCAATAACATAAATTTAAATAGTCATATAAAGGAGAATGACTTTGAAAGACTTTAGAACTCTATTTGATGAAGTTATCAATTGTCACTTGGGAAAACTAATGATGAAGTGTGTTCCCTAACTGTTAGCACAAAAGTGACTGACTGGAAGTAAAGAATGAGAGGAATCTTCAGATGTGGCCTATATTTGTTTGGCTTGTCTTGGTTTATTAGATATAATGGAGATTTTCTATCTGGAGGAGGGTTAGCTAGTGGGATGTCAGAACGATACAAAAGCAAAAAAAAAAGAGAGAATAACATCAATAAAACAGCAAAATACACATAAAGAAAAAAAAGCAATTCAAAAGAACATACAAATACAACAATATGTAATATGCATTCTCTCCCCCAACTAAGTATAAAGGAATGGTTTTATATACAATCCTTTAAAAATTCTTTATACATTGAAATATTTGAATTTATGGATAAGGTCATTATATGTCTGTATGTAAATATATACATTATATACATATGTTATATATGCATATATTATATATAAACATTTTATATATTTATATACACACTATATATATACTTTATATGCGTATATATATACACATATGTACATACACATATATACATATACACTAATCTTGACTTGAAGATAATTGGCAATCTCTTCAAGGATTTATAATCGATTAAAAGGCTAATAATAAAGTTACAAGTAAAGAAGCTACAGCTTTATGAAAATATGCCCCCTCAAGAAGAGACTTGGATGGATGCAGAGACCTTGCTTGGTCTGTCATTTTGTGGAGAAAAGTTTCTGAAGGGCATCTGCTGCCCATACTCCTGACTAAATTACCAGCACTGGGAGTCTCTTTAGTCCAATTAAATTTTTTGTTTATGCTTTCCATTAGTCAGAGTTGTTCTCTATCTTGGCATCCTTTACCACTGGTAGTATTCTAATTTATTGTTCCTGTACTCCTGTGATGTTATAAACCCAAATCCCACAGAGAATGATGCGTGTGCAGCTTTAGCTTGGATAATCAGCATTCCAACTTCTAAATATCTGGCATTCTGGGTCCAAATGAAGTATCTGAAAGAATCTCCATGTTTGGAGTTGGGTACTATACTAAAAATTAATTAATAATTGATATTGTTTGTCTATACTTTGATATTTCTGTATCAAGATAGCATATATACTCTTTGATGCCATCATCTTCTTTTCTTCCAAATCAATGTAAAGTGACCACAGGTCAGATTCTTGCTAATATAATGAAGCAAAGTCAACTTCCTGGGAAAGTTTTTGTTCTAATGATCCTGCAGGGAAAGAAGTCTTTTCCTATGGTTGGTATTTAGGAGACAGCAGCATTCTTTGTGCTGTGTTTCCAAAGTCAATTCACACTGGATTCTAGATGCCCATTGCCTTTTTTTTCTTATCCTCAATGTCCTTTTTCTTCCTCTTTGTCCTTTTACTACCATTGTTTATCATGTTTGACTTAGAGTATCTGGGTAGCTTTTCACTTATTTTACATGGGATAGGGTGACTTCATTGATTTGCTTAATTCCTCACCTTCCCTACCCCTTAATATTTACGAAATGAAGGAGAGGGGCTAGATTATCTACAGTCAATGATTTCTTGAAGATAAGGGGAAATGAGAGAAATGATGCAAATGTCCTAATTTTTACAGATGGAATTAATAGAAGTACCTGCAAACTATAGACCTTGATCTTGATTACTGGCAAAAATTCTAACACCTCTTATTGAAATGCAGGTTAGTGAATCTGACAGATTAATCCTTTTAGGCAGGACCACTAAACTATAGATACAATTTGCCTAGATTATAGTTAGGAATTTGAAAAAATAGCTCATTATTCCTGTAGAAAAGGTGGACAGAAGTGGGTTAGAAAATGACACAATTAAGTAGGTTTAGGATTTTGGGGATGATTGGGCCCTAATAGTAGTTATGAATGGGTTCATGTTCATTTGGAAAGAGGCAGTGGCACAACATACTTATCACCTTTGCAAAAAACATAGAACTATGCCAGGAAGATGTCAAAAATACTGGAGAGCCAATTAGGATTTAATAATAGATCATAATGGTTAAGGAATTGAATAAGATCAAATTTAGAAGAAAAGCAATGTGGCTTAATGGGTGGAGAGATGTGATCCACACTAGGACAACCTGAGTTTGCTCTAGTTTTATCATCTGACTGTGAGATCCTGGAAATATCACTTAACCTCTTGCTGCTGCTCTTGGCAACCTCCAAGGCTCTAAGTTTCAGAGAAGGTGCTGACCTTCATTAATAGATGGATTTACTGATTGTTGAAGGAAGTCATATACCAGTGAAATCATAGGTTCAGTCTGTATCCCTTAAGAAAGATATGTGTAAATTCCTGCTAGTAATTGACATTTGCATATGAATTTAAAGTTGACAAAAACCTTTAAGGATTTCTTTTGGTCCACATAAAGAGTCTAGTGACATTATTATCTCCATTTTTTAAGTGAAGAAATTGAGGCTTGTCAATGGTGTTATAAAAATCAGAGAAGGTATCTTTATTACTACTAGGCTAGTTATTATGGTTGTTAATCAGTGTATTAATCTGGGAAACTGTGATTTAATTCCCTTGATGGCTGGTGTAGGGACACCCAAGTCCTGCCATTCAGCTGGATGTTATAACTGCCCTTCTTTATAACAGTGCCCAGACAGGATCCCTAAAGGTCAGTGGATGGTTAACCCTTTCAGGTCCCACTTGGGGTTGATTGATTATTGGTATTGGGCTCTATTAGCCTTGGATAACGTTCATCTGACTGTGTTTCTCCCTCCCCAGAGTGGTGATGGAATAACTACTCCAGGAAGATACTTAATAAATTTTATCTATGTTGTTAATAAGGGAAAGGAATGATCAGGAACGAATTGGGGGTAGGAGACCTTATCACTAAAGCTAAGACAATAATCCCTCAGGACTGTAGGCTTTTCAGTAATGCTGGAGCTTCTGTTCTTCACCTCCTCTGGCTCAGCCTGGCCACAGCCAAACCAGAGTAAGCAAACTGTTTGGTTGACACAGATATTGATGATTTCTCTCAGCTTCTTACTGCTAGTTGTTATGCCAATTCTACAGCCTTCTGGAAATACCACCCTTACCACCCTCTGCTTCTTCTCCTACCCACTTCCCGGTTCTCCTCCCCACCTCCTGGGCCCAGGATACCTAAATATCTAGAGATGGTTTAGATGCCTACATATCTAGGGATTCAGAAAGAACCAGAGGATCCACAGTCAGACCCACAGGTCAATCAATGTCCAAGATCAGATTAATGTTTAAGGCGAGGGTTTTAGGTCAGGGCTCTTAAACCAAAGCCAAGCCAAAGCCAAAGCCAAAGCCAAAAGCCAAAAGGGCTCTCTCTGGAGGCTTCCAGGGTATTTATACCCTCTGGCCAACTGCCTTTCCTCTTGTCCTCACGACCTCTGGGAACATTCTGATGTCTCCAACTGTCTTCACCTGTCAATCAAAGTGAGGCTCTCAGCTTCCAGAGTTTGAGTATGACAATGGTCAAAAATCAATGAAGCAGGGGGCAGCTGGGTAGCTCAGTGGATTGAGAACCAGGCCTAGAGATGGGAGGCTCTAGGTTCAAATCTGGCCTCAGACCCTTCCCAGCTGTGTGACCCTGGGCAAGTCACTTGACCCCCATGGCCTACCCTTACCACTCTTCTGCCCTGGAGCCAATACACAGTATTGACTCCAAGATGGAAGGTAAGGGTATAAAAAAATCAATGAAGCATATGAGATAGGATCTTCCTGACTTCAGGTCTACCCTCTATCCACTGTGCGACACTGACTTTAACCTTCAGCTTCCCAAATCATCTTCACATCTAAAGAATGGTTGATGTAGCTGACCAACATTTCATGAAAATGATTGCAAGGTTCAGTTGAGTCAGCTGAAGGAATAGAACAGACACCCATTGGACACAACAAGTTTGGACTATACTGGGGGGGGGGTAGACAGCTTAAAGCATGGGGGTAGAGGTCTACTAGACTCTACCCTAGTCAGGTCAAATAACATGTATAGTTCTGGATGCTACGTTTTAGGAAGGAAAATGACAATTGGGATATCCCAAGGACAATCAACACAACAATGAGAGGCTGAGAGATCATATATAAACATCATTGAAGAAATTGTAGGGATTTAACCTCTAGAAGACTGAGAGAGGGCTTGTACCCAATGGCTTGTCACATGGAAGAAGGATGAGCCTTGTCCTGATTGACACCAGAGTGTGGGGGTGAGAATTGAGGCAGGTCTTGTCTTGACATTAGGAAAACCTTGCATACCATTGGAGCTATCTAAAAAAGCAATGGACTGCCTTGAGAAGTGATGAGTTCCCTGTCAGTGGAAAGGATAAGCGAGGCTTGATGACTGGAAATGTTTTTGAGGCAATTCTTATTCAGTAATGAATTAGATTAGATGATCTCTGATGGTCCTTCTGTTTGTGAAGCTCTATTATTCCATGACTGTGTGATTTTCCCCTATCCAGATCCACACATGAAGATTAGTCCTTTCTTTCTTGTCAAGGCCATTTTGACTTTGTGATTCCTTTGGAGGGATGATGAGAAATGTAATTTACATGCCTCTTATACAGCAGTTACCCTCCTAGAGATCCTTTTTGTGCCTCTTATCTAGCCTAATAGGCTTTCCTTTGTATTTCTTGCTTTTCTACAGCCTAAGGAAGAAATGACTTGTTTCTTCTCACTTGGATAAGCGTGTCTGCCTCATCAGGAAGTTGGACAAAACCCACTCTGGGTCACTGTCCTATGAATGTCAGCCCAAGGGACCTAGAACAAATGTGTTAACCAATTTATCCCAGGGTCCGATTTTACTTAAGCAAAATTTAATGGAGCAGAGGAAATGCTGATACACTTAGAAATAACCCTACGATGACCATGAGTGGTCCTGATGTCCTTCCTGCTTACTCCTAAAAGCTTTTTTTTTCAGAATCATACCCAAAGAAACAGAGCATCCAGAGCTCTTGACCCCTGACAAGTGACTTAATGGAATAGGAAAGAATTCCAACATATATGGATCTCTAGTCTTGAAAGACGGAAGGACCTAGTGTAAGAGGGAAATTTAGGTATTTTATAGGTATGTATTTAAAGTGTGGCCACCAGGAATCAGACCCAGGTCAGCATCGGGTTAAGGCAGTTTATTTACAATCAGGAAGGTAAAGGTATGGGAATAAAGAGAAAGGGAGAGGCTAGTCCAGGCCTGCAGAGGCCTGGACGAGAGAGAAGGTTAAAAGGCTAAATAAATAAGGCTGCGAGCCACTAGGCCCAGCAACCAGTTAGGCTGGTGCCTGCTTAAGGCAGGGTTTGGAAGCGGCCCAGGTAGGCCAAGGAAGTCAGCCTAACTTACCCACATGACAATACAGAGTAGAAGCGGTCTGTGGTCTCAGGAGATCCTTCAGCACCGAGTTCAAGGCAGGAACTGCCTCCACAGGAAGTGACCAACATACTTAAAGAGAAAGTGTCTTTCGTCACTTCCTGTGGGTCCACCTCTAATTCAAGTGGACAAATGGCAGCCTCTACACTGATTTGGACTGCCCAAAGGGCCGTCCCTTGTTCTTGATTTGTTACTTATTGTCACGTGTGGGTAACTCATCCCCACCCCCACCCCCCCATTAAGGGAGGTGGGAATGACCTCATCTCAGGTAGGTAGAGTTTTGACTATAGAATGGACTAGAGCTAATTCTATTTACATACTAGGTGGTCTCAGTCCTTAAGACCTTGGACAGCTGCAGCACAGCTTAATTCTGGAGATTGTCCCAGGAACCCAGGAGACGTACTACACATGAGCAATCCCAGGGAAAGAAATGTCAGGCTCTCTCAGCTGCATGGCTCTGTCCCCCGTTGTGCCTCAGCTCTCTCAAACTGTCTTGTTTCTGGATGAGGTACACCCCTCTGCACCAGTATTTCTATAGCTGATGGGAAAAGGAAGGACAGAAAACCTCTTTTCCCTTCAAGAAATGAAGATCTGCCATCTTCCTCCAATCTTAATAAGTGATACTGATAAAAAATAACTAAGATTTTATAGAGTACTTTAAGGTTTGCAAGGAGATTTATGAATATTATCTCATTTTATCCTCGTACTCTAGAAGCTAGGTGATATTAGGATCCTCATTTTACATATGGAGAGATTTAGGCAGATGAAGTACCATATGCCATGCCCAGGGTTCACAGAGCTACCAAGAATCTGAAGCTGGTCTTGAATTTAAGGCTTCCTGTTTCCAAGTCCATCATTCTATCCACTGGGGTACTTAGCTGCCTCAGCTCAATCAAAATACTGAAACCAGCTCTGAGACTCAGCTATTTAAAACTCTCTGGGGGTGTACCCAATTTCACCTCAGCCAATCCCATTGCCCCTTAATGGATCGACTAGAAAGTGCTGTTTATACTTCATAAGGAGGTCAATAGATGTTAATAACTTGATATCCAAATAGTACCTCTTTTGTGATTCTATCCCATTACTATATTGAGTGGGTTAGGGAATCAAACACTTCCCTCTATTGGGTTGCTTTGTTTTTTTTTTTTTCTATTCTGTTAAATTTTCTTCTATAAATGAAGATGCCATACTATTTGTTTCATATATGTTTAGAATTGAGATCTAATCAATGTCCATGGCTCATTCAAGCACAATATAGTTTCTCTGTTTATCTTGCTTGATAAAGTGGTAAATTTGCTTTGTTCAATAGAATAATACTCATGTCTTTATTTTTAAGTTGTTCCATTTTCAGAGAGTGAATTGGAGGACTTTGTTGTCTCAGCTCTCCTTCCACCTTCTTATTTTATGGAACTAGACATCTATTCGCATTTAAAGTTTTGACTTTGAAGATTACTTTTCTTCCATTTCTTTCTTTTGTATTCGTTCTACACAATCTTTTAGATAATCATTTGTCTCTTAGACTAATTTCACTTAATACTATTTTATTTAATCTATTTTGATAGGCTTTCCTCATTCCTAGTTATCTTCTCTATCCCAAATTCTTTGATTTTACTTAAATGGGTAATTTCTCTCTTCTTTCTTTCCTCCTTTCTTCTCTTACCTCACTATAAGGCATTATCCACTGCTAAGACGATTTTCCTTAAGCTCAAGACCATGTCATTCCTCTAATCAACAACTTCAGTGGTTCCCTATTACCTCTATTTTCACAAAAGAGTCCCTCTGTTTGGTATTTTTAAACATTTATTAATATTTATTTTTTAGAAAAGTTAACATGGTTACATGATTTGTGCTCTTACTTTCACCCTTTACCCACCCGACTTCCCCCCCTCCCATGGCTGATATGCATTTCTACTGGTTTTAACATGTGTCATTGATCAAGACCTATTTCCAAATCGTTGATAGTTACATTGGTGTAGTCATTTCTAGTCTACATCCCCAATCATGTCCACCTCAACCCATGTGTTCAAGCAGTTGCTTTTCTTCTGTGTTTCCTCTCCTGCAGTTCTTCCTCTGAATGTGGGTAGGGTTCTTTTCTGTTTGGTATTTTTGAAGATCTTTATGTCTTGGCCCCAGTCTACCATTTCAGGCTTTTACTATCTTCTTTCCTTTCTCACCCTGTAGGTATGATCCAGTCAGCCTGACGTTCTTGCTACTCTTCCTGTCCAGTATTGTTTGGATCTTTGTCCATTCCATCTCTCTCTTATGGAAGCAGATTCAAAGAAATTAAAGTTTGTGGCACAGAACCGAATTTGTTTAATTGTCTCTTTGAATACAGAATCCTCAGCTCTCCAGACAGTCTAACTTTTGAGAATCCCCTTTCTGATTTCAAGATAGCTGGATGGTGCAATGGATAGAGTTGGTCTTGGAGTTAGGAAGATTTGGGTCTGAATTCTAACAGCCTCTCAGCCTCAGTTTCCTAATATATGAAATGGGGATAATGATAGACCTTACCTCATAGGATTATTATGAGAGCAGAATGAGATGAGATATGTAAAATACTATATAAATATTAGCCATTATTATTTTCTAACATTTGGAAAGTTGCCTACCAAAATTTTAGAAAGGTTTTATAGCCTGCAACTCACAAAGACAGCTTCGTTTCATATACATTCATTCATTTCATTTTCTCTTAGGGCATACAAAGAAAAATTGATCAGATTCCCCAAAATCACCTCTTCTTAAGAGATGAAAAAGAATTTTGATATGCTTTTGTTGTTAAATGTTTGAATAATCGATGAGGAGACTGTATGTCTATCTTTAGGCACTGAATATTCAGGGCCTGAAAAACTTCACAAGGGCCTCAGAATTAATGTGTGAGTTATTTATTGAGAAAGGTTCATTTGAATTTAGTATTTATTTTGTCTTATTTTGTTTTTGTAAATTCCAAAATCCTGATGAGAGGTGGCAGAGCTGGGGTTGGTCCCTCACAGTATTTCAGGGGAAATACATAAACTGGGCAGTCAGATTCCAAATACACAAACTCACATCTTATTTCTAATTACATTGGCTAATAATTATTCAGGGAGATAGCATTTATTCCAGAATGGCAAACAGAGAAGCAAAAAAAATTTTAATTGATTTACTATATGTTTCCTTTCTCTAATCAGCTGGCTCTTTTAGTGATCTCTTTGTCTCTGTCTCTGTTACTGTGTCCGTCTTTGCCACTCTCCCCTTCCCCTCCCATCTTTTCTTCTCTTCCCCTCTCCTCTGCTCTCCTCTCCTCTCCTGTCCTCTCCTCTCCTGTCCTCTCCTCTCCTGTCCTCTCCTGTCCTCTCCTGTCCTCTCCTGTCCTCTCCTGTCCTCTCCTCTCCTCTCCTCTCCTCTCCTTTCTTCTCCTCTCC
>NC_058135.1:17131245-17164949 GCF_016433145.1 Gracilinanus agilis | reverse complement strand
TCCTCTCCTCTCCTCTCCTCTCCTCTCCTCTCCTCTCCTCTCCTTTCCTCTCCTCTCCTCTCCTCTCCTCTCCTCTCCTTTCCTCTCAACAAACCTGCCTCTAGGATAAACTACAAATTCTTGAGTCTAAGTGTGACAGAATAGTCCTTTGCATATATTCATCATGCCTTTCTCAATCTCAGTCAGCCAGAAGATTTTGGGGTATCCCACAATGCCAACCCCTCAGTTACTCATGGCTAGAAACCAGACTATAAATTTCACGTGTTACATTGACGGGAGGTAAGGAAAACCTCCTCATGCTCTGAACATCCTTACCAGGCAGGAAGGCATCTCCACACTGGATTCAAGGGCAGAGCCTTCATCAGCCAGTCATTGCATTACAGGCTCTTAGTTTTTTTCCCTTGAGTCTTCAAGATGTTAGGTTAGTGAAAAATCCAATACAAATATGCAAAATGCAGATCTTTATATGCGGACTTCACAAAGCAGAACACTATTTCCTTTCCAAAAAATAATAATGATCATTAAAATGCCTTTAGTGTCTTGATGATAGACTTCGGCAGTCTGAACAGCTTGATGATTTTTCCTTTGTGCAACATTCTCTGTTTTATGTTTCAGGAAAGCCAGGACAAGCCCCATATTATCTCGAATTCTCCCAGAGTGCAAATGCCTTCCCCAGAGTTGGCTCTGCATGGCCTCCTTGAGGGCACCAACATGCCATTATATAGCAAGGAAATGACTGAGAGAGGCGACCAGAATTCCAGGGCCCTGGAGAGGGTGGGCAATGTTCTGACTTCCTCAGTACTCCCTTAGGGGAAAGTTACACAGATGGAGACTGCCGAGGACTGGATAGGAGAGAAGTTCAGCAAGACGTGCTATCTCTGGCATGGGCCATATGTCTGGCCGAGTATATTTAATGAGCCCACCACAGACCTGATGAGGACAGGTCCAGTCCTTTGATTGCATTCCTGAATATCTCCCAGAATATATTTCATAATATACACATGCTTATGAAAACATAAATTAGTGAGGGCAGTGAGGACCTTCTCCTGATTGCCCGGTTCAAGCCACATTTCAAGTATCACGTTCAGTATCTAGAGAAGGGTGGCCATGATTAAATTAAATTAGACTGGCACCTATCAAGTGCCTCTATGTGCCAGGAGCTGTGCCAGAGGTTGGTGTTCCATAGCCCTTGTCTTGAAGGAGATTCCATTCTACTAAAAAGAAGTAGGTGGGGGCAGCTAGGTGACTCAGTGAGTTGAAAGCTAGGCTTAGAGATGGAAGGTACTGGGTTCAAATTTGACCTCAGACACTTCCTAGCTGTGTGACCCTGGGCAAGTCACTTAAACCCCATTGCCTAGCCCTTACCACTCTTCTGCCTTAGAACTAATACACAGTATTGATTCTAAGACAGAAGGTAAGGGTTTAAAAGGGAAAAAAAATGAAGTAGGACATATGCTGATAAATCAATCCAAGATCTATCCAAAGTAAAAGCAATATAATTAGGGATGGGAGCATCAGAGAGACATTGAATAGGATGGGAGCATTGAGCTGGGCTGTGAAGGACAGAGAGCTTAAAGGCAAGGAGGGTAGCCTTCTAAGCCTGGTGCAGATGGAGAATTAGAGGACCAAGCAGGGGGGGGTCCAGCCCTTGGAGCATGAACTGGGGCCCTGCTGTTGCAGATGGAGCCATGGAGATGCCTGGGCAGGCTGTCTCTGGGCTTCAGTCATCGAGAGTCTGCCTGCTCTCTGCCTTAGATCAGACACAAGTATTCTATGGGAGGTTCCTGTCCCGTTCTTTCGGCAAAGAAAAGCCATTTTACTTGGCTGTTGTGCAGCCAGAATGGAATGTGCATTGAAGAAGTGCTGTTGTCATCGTCGTTGTTGTTTAGTCCTCTTTCAGTCATGCCCAATTCTTCATGGCCCCATTTGGGGTTTCTTGGCAAAGATGCTGGAGCAGTTTGCCATGTCCTCTCCAGCACATTTTACAGAGGAGGAAACTGAGGCAAATAGAGTGAAGTAATTCATCCAGGTTCATACAGCAAGAGATACTAACTTGCAAAATTACGTTTTTCTTTTCCTGGTGATGACCAAGATCAGGCCAGGCTTTCTAAGACTTGCTTCTACAGAATTGTTTGCAGGCTCCCTCCCAAATTGGTTGCTGTTGTTTTCACCTTTCTTTGTATCCTTGGCACTTTGCACAGGATATAGTAGGTATTTAGTAATTGCTTGTTTGGGTAGGTGGGTGGCTCAGAGGATAGAGAGCCAGGCCTAGAGATGGGAGGCTGTGGGATCAAATCTGGCCTCAGACACTTCCTCACTGTGCGCCCCTGGGCAAGTCACTTAACCCTCATTGCCTAGCCCTTGCCTTTCTTCTTTCTGCCTTGAAACCAATACATAGTATAGATTTCAAGACAAAAAGGTAAGGGTTTTAGGAAAAGAATTGCTTGTTGGAATATCTAACCAGAGTCTTCTTCTCTGTGACCCATTGTTCTTGATTCTCCCTTTTGATCCCAAGTAGAATGAGCTTAATTACTTTTCGAGGTAATAACCCTTCTGGTATTTAAAGACAGCACACATGCCCACCTCAGCGACTGACACCTGGCAGATGCTTAGTACATGGGTGCTGATTGATTGATTCTGGGTTAAACATCTTCAGACTTGGGAACATGCCAGGACTCTTGGCATCATTCCATCATGAGTGCCATTCTCTGAACATGTTCCAACCCAGAAACAACCACTTTTTAAGTGCTAGAATTGAACTAGCAGGTCTCTGAGGCCCCAAGTGGCACTGACATGCTAGGAATGGTGATAAATCTATTTCTCATGATTGCTATTAAGAAACTACTCACCTTTCTTGGCCTGGCCAACTTCTGCAAGAAAAAATGAGCTTTGGTGAAACTTCCAGCCTTTAGCTCTAATTTAGGTCTAGATCAGTGGTTCCCAAACTTTCTTGGCCTACCGCCCCCTTTCCAGAAAAAATATTACTTAGTGCCCCTGTCACATACTATCACCGCCCCCTTACACTTATTCACTGCCCTCAAATGCACCCGTGGCCATCACCGCTCTCCTGGGTCCCTGCAGCACCCACCAGGGGGCGATGGTGCCCACTTTGGGAATCACTGGTAGAGGATAATAGATTCAAAGCTGAGAGGGACCTTAGAGGTCATTCCAAAGAGGAGGAAACAGGTTCAGAGAAGGATAATTAGAGGATCATTGATTTAGAGATGGAAGGCATCTTACAAGTCATCCATGTCAACCCACTCATTTTTACAGAATAAAATTACGTTATTTTCTTTGTTTTCAAATTAATGTCAGATCTCTGTAGCGTTCCTGGCCTGTACTGACTTTTGTAGCTTTGATTTGTCACAGAAGTCTAGAGCTGACTCCATCTAACCACACGGGACAGAAATTTGGTGAAACTCTAAAGAGGCCCTATAAAGTCTTTTAAAAGTCATTCTACCTACCATGTCTCCCTCTAAAATATATCCAAACCAATTTCCATGATCTCTGAGCCTCCATCATTCTCCATGCTGCTATGAAGAGTCTGTAGATTTCTGGAGCTCTGAATTGTCAAGTTTTTGCCCATTAGCACTTCTATCAAAATCCTTCTGGCCAGGCATATTGCTAGTGCAGTATCCTGCCCATTAACAACTAGAGTCATCTCCTGACCAGTCACGCTTTTCAATGTGATTGCATAAAAGCTTCTTGGTTCTAAATACAGTCATACCGGTGACTGTTTCCTATAATCCTTTGCAGTGGGTAATTATACATCTTAGTTGCCTTTGATCCCATTAGCACTTCCTCCTTCCCTGATACCTTTAAGACTTTTCCTGTGATTGTTACCTCTCCCAGGCCCTCTTGAAGAGAGTCTGTTATCAGGCAAATGGAAATCTTGTAGTTTTTTTTTTTACACATTAATATGCAGAATGAAAACAGACTTTGAAATCTATCTGAAGTATAAATTTCCAAGCCATGTTTCTACACCATCATTTGCAAATGTGCAAGGAAACAAATTAGATTCTCATATCCTTATAACACCTCACTGGCTTAGAACACAAACTAGGCAAACATGACAGCAAATAGACATCATTTCTTTATCATTACTTTTGAGTTCATCCCTTTCTCATCTTTCTTCAGGCTCACTAGTTTCAATTATTATTAATATTATTATTACTTCCCATTTATTAACTTGTTTTTTGCACAGCATATGCCAAGAATTCTCTCTTTAATAAGCTTGCATTCTTGAAAAAAGGAGAGTGTAGGAAAGCTCTTGGACTTGGCTCCTCAGTTGATAACCTTGAGTACTCAGCTTATGAAAACCACAAATAAAATTCCATTTCACCTTTGATAAACAGTTAGCCAGCATCTCTCCACAAAATAGAAATGCCCAGCTACTTTTCTTTCTAGGAATCTTTTCCCAAGTGACCCCCTTTTAGATTTCCTCGGGATTTTTTTTTCCATTTCTATGCCTATTTCCAGAGAATGCATTTGCTCCCTAGACCTCCTGGGAAGTAGTACCTGGTGCTTCATCAATACCAGCCATGATCTTTGATCCAAAAATATTCATTTAACATTTTTTGGTACAAACTGAAACTGGTGTGCACATAAATTTATTTTTCCCCAAAGGGAAAAGAACATATGCTACTAATAATAGCAATGTGTCACAAATTGAGGTCCCTTAAGGCTCATGATGTATTTTGAGGTATGGAGTACATATCTTATTATCCTCATTTTTTAAATGGGTAAACTGAGGATAAAGGTTGCTAAATGGCTTTCCTAGAGTCACATAGTCATTCAGTGGCAGAGGCAAGACTTGAACTCAAGTCTACTGAATCTGGTGCAAAAGTTACCCATTAGGTCACTCTGGAGGAAAATGAGAATTATAGAGACAAAGGATCTCATTGACCCAAAACCCAAGTTCACCAAGTCACAAGTTGTTTCCATAAAGCCAAATTCAGAGAACCTAGAATCCTAGTCAGTCTGTCTAAGGGGAGCAGCTTGGTAGATAGATATGTGAGCTGTCATCCATTCCAGTCACTGGTTCAGCTGCATTGTGATTTTCTCAACCACACCAATCAACAAGACATTTTCTGGGAATGTTTATAAACAGTCTCAGGAGTAGCTACAATTCTGTTGGTCATTTCTTCTAGGATCGCTCATTGTTTTCTGTCATTCCGAATTGTCTTGGGAAATTGCTCTTCCCTTTCAGGAAGCAGAGGGTATGAATGTTTCTCTAGAAAGTAAAAGATGGAGGGGAAATAGCCCTCTTCCCTCCCTCCTCTCATTTCTCTCTGAACTACAGCAGGCTTAAGAATCCCTTCTCCACATGACTGGGGGTTCATAGAGAGAATTCTTGTTTAACTATGGGCTGGACAAGATAGTTTCTGAGATTCTTTCCAATTGTAAGATTTGTGATTCTTTGATTTGGAGCTAGATGGAAGAGGACATGGCTTGAAATTGCCTTCAGTGCTTAATAACTTGGGTAAGTCACTTCCACTCCTTGGGCTTCAGTTTCCTTCTCTGTGAAATTAAGGGACTGGATTCTCTGACCTCTGAGATACCCTCCAGCTCTAGAGCTCAAATCCTATAAGCAAAAGTGTCTGGCCCACCCCTTTCATTTTAGAGAGGAGAAACCCAAAGGAATGAGGTGATTTGGCCAAGATCACTTAGGTGGCAAAGGAGCTAGGGTCCGGGAATTTGTGGGAACATGATCTTATGTTACCCTTATGGGACCTTACAAAATAACAGTGCCAGGAATCCAAGTGGAGATGTCAATGGACATGAATGCTGAGAGTCCACCTTGTCCCCAACCATGATGCTAGTGGGTCATGATTGAGACAATATGGATCTAGGGAGTGATTGTGATTTTCTTACTGCTCTCCCATAGAGCTGAGGAGGATGTTCTTTCTGCCCCAGTGGATCTGTGGAAGTCATCTCTTTAAGGGTTGATGAGTCAGCTTTATAATCCACATTCAGAGAATAGGTCCCATTTAGTAGTATTGTCCTACCAAAAATATTCTCGTAATTAAGAAAGACACATTTGGAGACTCTGTTTAATTAAGCACACAACACTCCATTACCCTTTTTAAAATGCTTTTGGAAAATTCAAGCTAATATCCTCCAGGGACAATTTCCCCCCATCGGATTCTATTCCCCTTAAGCACATGCAGATGGAGTAGGGGGAGGGAATCAAATAAGATATTGTGCCTAATTTTTCTAATAACGGGTGATTATATAACTCTAATTTTGCATGAATTCATATGCTGTTGCCTAATGAAATAAAATGAACCAATTACTGGGAAACATTCATTAGTCCTAGTTAGAAATGCTTATGGGCTGTTGAAGAATTGTTCTCTGTTTCTCTGGATCCATTCCATCTTAAGTTGAGAGGGTTTCTGGCTCATGAATTATAGCAATCTGACATTAACATGGTTTTATTTGTACCTGATGGGCTGTAATTCTGAATTATATAGGCCTTTTGCTCATTTCCTTGCTAATTGCTGGAATGCTATACAGTTGGTGAAAGAATTTTCAGATGTTGCCCCTTATCAACAGAGTTATAAACTGAAGTTTGAAGAGTCTTCCAGCTTACCCCTTCTAGAGATCTGGGATTTCTTTGGTGTGAATATTCTCTTCTATGATAAAATGATTCAAATCCCTGCAAATCTTTTATCCTAATGAGATCTGAATTTAGCAAAAAAATAATAATAATAAACTCATCACCTAGAGGGGAATTCTCTGGTTGTGAGCCTTGGTGCCTGAAGACTTGGAGGAAATGATTTAATACATATGCAGCTCTGACCTAAAAGCTATTTCAGCTTAATAAGTTTTTAGAGATGGTACTCTGCTGGTGTGACCTCCAAGAACTAGGAATAACTCCACTTCTCATGGAACCATCTCCTCAGGAGGAGGAACACAGGAAAAGGAAGAGCAGTAAGCCCAGGGTTTAGCACAATTTCTGGCACAGATTAAACATTTAATACTTGCTTGTTGATTGACTGACTGAGTGAATGAAGATACAAAAGTGAGCCAGTGCCTGCCTCAAGGGAGCTTGCATTTTAAAAGAATGAGATAGCTCATATAGTATAGTTGTGTCCAGGGAAGGGAATTTTGGTTTGGAGTATCACAGGGATTTGAATGAAACCAAAGGCTACTCAGACATTCTAGTATCAATGGTAGCCTAACATCCCAAATCATTGTTGTGCCAAAGATCCTGTCATTTCCACCATCACTTGGGCTCTGGATTCATGCATGTGGTGATCAGGTTCAGTCCTTCAGATAATATGACCACCTAGAAGAATCTCCTTTCACACCCTTTGTCTCTGTAAGGAATTAAATTTAGGTGTTTGACTACATATATGAGAATTCTAAATTAATTCTGTGGTTGCTGATTTTAAAATTAATATAGCCTAAGTTAAAATTACTTTTAGCAGCTTTTATTTACAAAGAGGTGGAGAGAGTGAAAATAGAGAAATGTTAAAGAGGGTAGAAAAGATATTTAGCCTATCACACTAAACATTCCTCCGGTGCTCAACTGAGCCTGGGGCATGACTTGTTAACTCTCAACATGAATTAATCTCTCTCCAGAAATCAGGAAACAAAAGCCAGCTATTCACTCAGCCAAGTTCTCTCCAAGAGGCAGTTCAAGCTGAAGACAATGACCTGTTGAGGATGACTCCTGAAGTCGACCTCTAGCCCCAGAAATTCAGAGCTTTTATAGTGGTTTCTTTTTCCTTCCCCTCTTCATAGGGGCCAATCACAGTTTTCAAATTGTCTAGCACTGCCCAAGGAGGCAGTGTCTTGTAGGATCCACTTCTCATCCTCTGGAGGTATAAACTCTTATCAAAAGGATTCACAATTTCCTGACTGATTGAGCTGTTACTTTAGCAAATGACCTGTGAACACTCTTACTTAGTGTCTGGTGAGGTACCAAGTAGTGGTACTGAAAGAAAGTCTGATTCACACTTCACAGTCTGGTGAGATACTAAGTAGGGGTACTTAAGTTAGTGTTAACTCAAAATAGACAAAGAGAATAAAGAATTCCCTTTCACATTTCTTTACCCCAGTGTTCCAAGGAAAAGCTGTTTGTGACTTGGAGTTTGACTTATGTTTTGGGTTTCCCAAAAATTGTGAATAGATAAGTACTCAATAAACAATATCAATCAGATATGGAACAGGCATTCAATTCCTACAACAACAAAAAAATACTTAACACAAAACACAGACATCCACTGACATCAAAACGTAAAACAGAATTCTCTAACAACTCACAAATGTTGTTATACTTTCTTGGGGGACTGTGACTGAAACCTCAATGGAACATAATCAGTGTATTTCACCTTGGTTCCTTGTATCTCGAGTTCATACCTCTTGTCCAGCTAGGACAGGGTTTGGCTTCTTCCTCTTGTTGGAGCTCATGTTTTCTGACACAGAGATTCCCCTGCCACCATCAGCTCAATCTCAGGGGCCCAGGACCTTTGAAACTCTCAAATCTACTTGGTCATTTCCAGGCCTGGGCACAGTCATCTTAAGGCTGGTGTCCAGTCACCTACTTTCAGGAAAGAAATGTAAAACAAGGATCAGTTAGCATTCTGATATCTGATCTTAGACTTGCCTAAACAGAATACTGCCTGTTGCAATGTGCTTTCAGCTGGCTTAGGTGAGGAGAGGAAATATATGCATACCCTTTCCCAGAAAGTTTTGGAGTTATACAATGCCACCTGAAAGGTGAAAATGTGAGGGATCAGGGGAGGAAGCATGCCCTCTGAAAGGTCCACTGAGTCATCACTTTTCCCTGTTCCTTGACCAACTAGGGGATTGCTTTTTCTTCCTTAAGAAGCTCAAGTGCTTAATCAGATGTGGTTAGTCTAGAGCAGTGGGTGCTACTGCCCCCTGTTGGGTGCTGCAGCGATCCTGGGGAGTGGTGATGGCCACACTTTTTTGGTATTACATTCTATTCTGAGTTCAATAAATAATTTCATAATTTCCAGGGGGCGCTAAGTAATATTTTTTTCTGGAAAGGGGGCGGTAGGCCAAAAAAGTTTGGGAACCACTGGTCTAGAGAAACCAAAGAATTGGCCAACCCAAAGCACCTTTGTGGAAAGCCAGCATGTATATAATTGTCCAAAGGCAGGCAAGAGAACTCTACACATGCCTCATTCAATCCTGACTTACAATCTTATGGATTTGATGACCTTTCCAGAGCAAATGATGGAAGGAAGGGGAGAGAAGACCCATAAAACAGGAAAGACAACACGTCCACAGAGACCTTGGTTATTGAAGGGAGGACTATGGTCAGTAGGAGATGGTAAATAAAAACCCAGAACATTTTTTACAATAAGACAAAATAAATAAAATTTTTCCAAAAGCATTTAAGTGTCCACTATGTGAGATAAATGCAATAATAGCAAGATTAATTATAGCAATGCCATTTCTCTATCTCTTTAAGGTTTATACTTTCTTGCCATTTCCAAATCATTCCCCCTACATTTGAATCATCCTCTCCCATTCCCACTCCCATCATATCCTCTACTCTTCTAGGAACCTGGGTTCGGATATGGTGAAGGTAAGGGTGAAGATTTTATCTTATCATTTTAGGAACAGTCTTCCTGGCCATTTCCTTCTCACTATTTCTAAACTGTCCTGCAAGCGTTCCACCACCTTCCTTTTTGTCTCCTCATTACATGTCATCTCTCCCCATTAAAATGTTAGTTCTCTGGGGACAAGGCCTCTTTTAAAATTTTTATTATTTTTTATCATTTCATTTTATTCTTATTATATCCTTAATAACTCCCACTGCTAACAAAAAAATTTGACTAAATAAATACATAAAAAATGTGCAAAACTAAAACTCCACATTTTTTCAAATTGGTTTAAAAATTATGTAAATTATATGTGTGCTAATATAAACACACCCTCTGCTTCTGAGTTCCCTCTGGATTTGTTTTACTTGGGTACATTTTCTCTTGTTTTTGTGACTGATTGTTTTTTTAGTGGAATCATAGCATGTATTATTCTTATTCTCTTTTCATCTATTCTTATCTCTTCCTGTATTTCCTTATTTCTTTGTATTTCCAATATTTGTCATTTCTAACAGCAATCAATCCATTACATTTAAATATCAATTCAGTCATTTCTCCTATTCATTGAATGGGTGTTGTTTCTAGTTATTTTTTCATTATAAACAAAGTTTCTATGAATATTTTCATACATATAAAGCTTTTTACCCACTTAATAATGTCCTTAGGGCCTAATCCCAGAAATGGGATCCCTCGGCTAATAAGCATAGTTTTATAGCTCTTAATAAATATATCCATCTTGTTTTCTTAAAAAAAAAAAAAACAATTCACAGGGGTCAGCTCAGTTGATTGAGATCCAGGCTTTGAGACAGGAGGTTCTAGTTTCAAATCTGGTCTTAGACAGTTCTTAGCTGTGTGACCTTGGGCAAATCATTTAACCCCCTTTGCCTAGCCCTTACCACTCTTCTGCCTTGGAACCAATACACAGTATGGATTCTAAGACAGAAGGTAAGGGTTTAAAAAAAATCACAGCTACTCTATTAGGCCTATTCTTCATGTTGCTATCAGCATTTAATTTGATCACTTTAACTTCTGGTTTTCTGTTAATATACATAACCAGAACCATATTTAGTTAGATTGTTTCTTAGGGTAGTGGGTACAATCTGCTGCCAGGACCATACTTTTTCCAAAACCAAGTCTTTCCAGTTTGGTGGTACCCAGTGGAACTTTTTTTTTTCCAATGCCACAACCCCTCAGGAATGCAATGAATGTTAAAGTAAGACTTTTGCAGAATATTTATGCTCTCTAATCCATTGTTGCCCCACCAGAAACTATGTTTGCATTAAAAGTACACTTGGACTAATCTACTAATCTTATGCAGTTGTGTGTGGGTTCTCTAGATATCTGTTATATTTAACTTATATAAGGTTCTATTCATCTCCTTAACCACTTTCTTTTTTAAAAAATTATTTTTTATCATAAATCACATGTTTTAAATCACACATTTTCAATAAGTTTTCCAAAGTTATATGATCCAAATTGTCCCTTCCTTTCTTCCCTTCCCACCCTCCCAGAACTAGCAAGAAATTCAATCTGGGGTAAATATCTTAACTTCTTTCTTATTTTTTGGTTAGATTAAACTAGTTCTGAGAGCAGAAAATTCAAATCCCCCACTATTATTATCTATTTCCATTTGCATTTCATTTAGCTTCTACTTTAAAATATGGATGTTATGACACTTGGGGCATACAGGTCCTGTATTGATAATGTTTCATTATCCATAGTGTGCCCACCCCCATTTATCCCTTCTTATTATATTCATTTTAGCTCCAACTCTGCCACAGATCATGACTGCTATCCCTGCCTTCTCTGGTTAAGCTGAGGCATAGTATATTCTACTCTACTCTCTTACCTTCATTCTGTGTGTATCTTTCACACAACACATTATAAGGTCCTGGTTTTTTATCTTTTCTGCTATTCATTTTTTTTTCTTATGGGTGAATTCATCCCATTACACTTAATGTCATAGTTAACTAGTTGGGTATTTCTATCTACTCTGTTCCTATCCTCACTGTTTGTACCCCTCTTCCTTTCTTTCCATTGAATTCTTCCTTAGATATCCAATCTTCTTTGACTATTATCTCTCCAATTCACACTCCTTCCCCCAAATTCTTCCTTGTCCTGTCCCTTTGCTCTACTAGTTCCAAATTGGTCCACCTTTCCAAAGGTCTTTCACTTGTCCCATCTCCCTTCCTTTTTATCTTTTAATTTTTATTCTATCCATCTTTCCAAAAATCCCCTTATTATTATCTTATCCCCTTATCCCCACAGCCAATGCCCTTCTACTTCTTGAGATGAATTTGAGTCTAAAAATCATTTCCAGAGGCAGCTTGGTGACTCAGTGGATTGAGAGCCAGGCTTAGAGATAGGAGGTCCTGGGTTCAAATATGGCCTGATACTTCCTAGCTGTGCGACCCTGAGCAAGTCATTTAACCCCTTTGCCTAGCCCTTACTGTTCTTCTGGTGTGGAACTAATCCACAGTATTGATTCCCAGATGGAAGGTAAGAGTTTAAAAAATCCCTCCTCTATCTTGTCCTAAGATTTCCTTCCTATCCTTTCACCTTACCCACCTATTAATATGTACTGCCTTCTTTAGTCCCTCACTCATCCCTTTCCCTCTATATGAGATAGTCATTCTACCCTACCTCCTCCTGGTCTATTCCTTTACCATTTTAGCTCATTCCATTATATTCACCTTGAACTCAAATCTTCCATTCATATACACCCCTTAAAAATACCCAGGCAATGATACCATTCCATAGATGGCATATTTCCATCCAGGAATCAAACAATTTGACCACTGGGGTTGCTTATATAATTAGTATTTCATTACTTTTGTATATTTCTTATAGATCACATTTTCTGCTGAATTCTGGATCTTTCCCCAGGAATAGTTGAAACTCTTTTAGTTCATTAAATATCCATTTTTTTACTTTTTATAGATATGCCCATCTTTGCTGGATGTGTTATTCTTGTGTGTAAGCTCAGTTCTTTTGTTCTAAGAAATACTGTGTTCCATTTCCTGCATTCTTTTAATGAGGTGACTGATAAATCTTGTGTTACATATAGCTCCACAATATTTAAACTGTTTCCCCCCTTATTATTTCTTGTAGTATTTCCTCCTTAAACTATGAGATACAGAACATAGCAATGATGATCCTGTGAATTTTTATCTTTGGGTCTGTTTGAGGTAGCAATCAGTGGATTCTTTCCATTTCTATTTTACCCTCTGATTCTAGAGTTTCTGGACAGTTTTCTTTAATAATTTCTTGGAATATGATGTTGAAACTTTTTTTTAACATAACTTTCTAGGAATCCAACTATTCCCTCCTTGATCTATTTTTCCAGGTAAGAGTTTTTTGCTTATGATACAATGTTTCATATTCTCTCCTATTATTTCATTCTTTTGATTTTGCTTTATTATTTCTTGCTATCTTAGGAAATCATTAGTTTTCCCTTGCCTAATTCTATTTCTTAATACATTACTTTGTTCCATGAATTTCTGGATCTCTTTTTCCATTTGGGTAATCTTTATTTCATAATTTTCTTGATTTTCTTGCATTGCTCTTTTCTAATTCTTTTCAACTTCTCTCATTGTTTTTTGAGATCTTTTTAAACCTCTTTCAAAAGCTATTTGAGCCTGTGGCCATTTATTATATTTCTTTGCTATTTTTGAAATAGTTGTTTTTACTTCACTGTAAATCCTCTCAATTTGCTATTCTCTGTTCTCCTAATAGCTATGAATAGTTGGATTCTTTCACCTTTGCTTGCTCATTTATTTATTTATTTTAGTGGTTAGGGCAATAGATTTAATTGGCTTTTTATTGGACTCCCCTGGTTCCCATTGTACTGATGTATGTTACCTCAAGTTTCAGGATTTTTTTTTTATTTGTTGCTACCTGGGTCCTATTTAGTTATTCCAGTTTTTATAGTAGAGAATCTGATGTGATTCTGGGTTCCCTGACAAAGCCCCGGTCTATGATTGAAGTCAAGTATTCTGACCAGAGCCCACAGGCAGCTCTACCACTGCAACTGCAAACAGACAGGCCATCTCTCCTATGGCAGCAACCAGGGACCCCACTCTATGACCACAAATGATGGCACCCTAGTCCCTCAGCAACCACACTCAATGGTATGCACTTCTTCACTCTTCCTCTCCTACTGCTATAGCCCAGGACAGAGCAGATGTATAGTCCTCATTCCTGGGTCTCCAAAGTCACTAGCAGAGAGGACTGAACTCCTGCTCCTCATGTGCTGGTGCCCACAGACTCCATGGTGTGTACTCTTTCAATCCTCTGCTGGGGTCCAGCATAGGTCTCAGGAGCTTAAGCCTCAGCAGACACAGATGCTCCCAGGGCCCTCTGTCTGAGGATTCCAGAGTGGTATCCTTGAGGATGAAGGCTTTGAGTCTCAGCAAACAAGGTGAGGCTGCCAATCCTTTCTCCAGGAATTCCCTTGTTGTTTCCACTCTTTTTGCTCTGTTCCCGTCCCCAGGGCCTATAGTAGTAGAACTGAGACCAGGGAAATCAGAAATCTTCCTCTCTAGTTTTCCCAAACTGTTCAGCTTCACTTCCAACTCCTGTCTCTTTTTGCCATTTTATACCTGATTCTGTTGAGTTATTTTTGGTTGGGTGGAGGAGGTATTAGAAGGATGAGAAAGCTTCATGCCCTATTCTGCCATCTGCCTACAATGGCCTCTCCACAAGACCTCTGTTGTATGTATATCCCTAGCACTTAGGAAAGATCCTGGGACACAGTAAGTTTAGTAAAAGCTTTTTGAATTGTTAATCCAGTTACAGAACCCTCCCCTCTCTTGTTTGATAAGGTAGACAATGTTAAAGGGAGGTTACTGAGGCCCAGGGAGGGGGGGTGAGTTCCCCAAAACAAAATAAGCAATAACCACTAGACTGGGGTTGAATCCCTGACCTCCCAATTTCATAACCAGGTCCCTTTCTTTATCCCTGGTAATAAGGAATGTAACAGTTGAATGGTAAACATTTATTAAGAGAAAAGCCAGACAATCTGCTAAGTTCTGAGGGTACAAAGAAAGACAAAAACACAAAAACAATCTCTGCTCTCAAAAAACCAATAATTCATAAAAACCACACAAATAGTGACATGGGCATTGTGCAGAGATGGCAGGGACCCTGTACCCTTTAACTCAGACAGGCTGTGAACAGGGAAATTCCCTTCCCCTTTCCTGCCCTGGTGACTCCCTAGGCAAAGACCATTGTCCTTGGAATTCCTTTAAGTTGAGATAGATAAAGAAATACACCTCCAGGATAACATATCTCAGACATCCATACCAACATCCCCACCCCCACGGAATACCTGAGTGTTTACCACTCTAGAATCACATCCTCATCATGAGACAGCATCACATCCCCACAATTGTAAAAGTATATAATCCCCAGTATTGAGGGATTCGGGGGCAACCTCCCATGGCTGTTCCACTCATGCTGTCTTGCTGGCCATTAATCCTATCTTACTAATAAATCTTTCTTTTTACTTTTAAGCTAAGTATGGAGTCCTCTCATTCTTGAGAATGGTTTCCTTCCCAAACCCAGGGGTTCACCATTTGCACCCCTATAACAATAGGAAGTCATGGAAATTGGGGATTGACACTGGGAGGCAAAATAAATATCATTTGTGTGTGGATGAGGACTGAGTCTGTGTTCTTTAAAGTCCACTTATTCTATTGGTCCCATTTTAAAAAAGCTTTTGAGAGTCCCCAGATCTGAGGTCTTCTGAGATGTATTTTAGTTGATGTTTAAAACATTCTGCCTGTAGGTTGGAACCATCCCTGATGGTACACAGATTATCTCTTTTTGGACTTCACATTTTAGACTATTCTATAGCAAACCCCCACAAACCTTTAAAAATCTAGACAGACAAAACACACACATACTGACAATTTTCCCTAAATAGAAAATGTGTTTATGTTATATATCACAAAATATACAGTTTCTAATCCTGGTGAATGTAAAATCATTTTGACAGAGCATATATTTCTAGAGTATGTGTTATCTGAAATCATCAGTTTCCATTTTTAAAATAAGTTGATTGATGATGACTTGTCTTTCTGCTCTGTCAATTAAGGTTTCTTTTTTTACTACTTCATTGGAACTCAAATTCTGAGTCATAATCATGTTTATATACATACGTATTTAAAGATAAAATTTCTGTTTTTAATATTCTGGAGTTTCTAGTTATATTTTCTCTTGGGAATTTTTTTGTATTTGCCTCAGGCAAAGGCAAGAGACAAAAGCTTTTGTCTTATGCATTAAGAGAGCTTTGTAATTTGTTGAGGATTTAGAGCTCATAGTTCCTTCTGTTTTTTTTTTTTGTTTTTTTTTGATACTCAACAATTTATCTGTTTGTGCTCTGAATTTTTATTGCAGGTTTCCTCTCTTAAAATCTTTGATATATCAGCATTTTATTAAATATAATTCTTCATCACTCAATTTATAAATGTTCCTTCTTTACTGCTGAGTAGACCTGCAAGGTTTGGCAGCATGTGATTCATTCATTCTTCTTCCTCTCTCTCTCTCTCTCTCTCTCTCTCTCTCTCTCTCTCTCTCTCTCTCTCTCTCTCTCTCTCTCTCTCTCTCTCTCTCTCTCTCTCTCTCCCCCTCTCTGTGTGTGTGTGTGTGTGTGTGTGTGTATTTAGAATTCATCAGTCTGGGTTCCTGCCCTAGGTAACCACTTGGAGGAAAGGATTGGACTATTTGGACTTCAGTTCATTTTCCATTAGGCTCAGAGAAGACCCTAACAATGGGCTACAGCCCAGTTCCTCCTATGGCTCTCTTGCCTTCTCAAAGTTGCCTGAATCACGGATCTCTAGCTATTTATAAGGTTGGTTGAGGGTAAGGGGATGTTCTTAATGGAATCTCTGCAGTGGTGGGAGCCTTTAACCTAGGGTTAGGTTCCAATTAGAAGGCAGCATAACTTTAGTTCTCCCTTCTTCATATTGTTATAGGGGTGCAAATGGTGAACCCCTGGGTCCGGGAAGGAAACCATTCTCAAGAATGAGAGGACTCCATATTTAGCTTAAAAGTAAAAAGAAAAATTTATTAGTAAGATAGGATTAATGGCCAGCAAGACAGCATGAGTGGAACAGCCATGGGAGGCTGCCCCCGAGTACCCCAGTTCTCGCCCTTTTGTATCCTTTCCCTGTTGTGTGCACGTGACTCCTTGCACTCAGGCATTTAGTGGGTGCAGGGTCTGTCTGAGACCCTCAGGCTTAGACAGTCCAGGTGCATTCCAGAGGTGTATCTCTTTCTCTATCTCTACTTAAAGGAATTCCAAGGACAAAGGTCTTTGCCTAGGGAGTCACCAGGGCAGGAAGGGGGAAGGGAATTTCCCTGTTCACAGCCTGTCTGAGTTAAGGGGTGCAGGGTCCCCGCCATCTCTGCACAGTGCCCATGTCATCTCCCCCCTCTCCAAATATCTAAGGGAAAAGGGATGAAGGTCTCAATCTTCTGTAGCTTCTTCAAAGCTGGGTATGGTTGTATAGCTGGCCCTGCCTACGTTGGAGGGAGAGAGGTGTGGACTTTAGGCAACGTCCAGAGATCCAGGCTAGGGGCGGCATCTTCCGTGATGAGCGAGAGCTTTCATCCTAAAAGCAACTAGAGAAGTGACAATGTTAAAAAAAAAAACCGCAGGGTTTAAATCAGTGGGTTTTCTGTCCAGCTGGCAAGATTAAAGAAACAGAAAGTGTAAGAAAAGGAGTAAGAGATTTAAGGGAAACAGGAGGAAAGGGGATGGGGGTCTACCCATTCCGGAGCGTCCTTAGGCTCGTTCTTCTGGCAGAAAAGGAATTTGAGGTCCTCCGGCAGCTCACAGGAATGAGTGACATCTGTTCCCCCTTCACCACCTGTTTCAAATCTCCAGGTGTAGCTGGGTGGAGGGATTCCTCTTTCTCCTCCCTCGAGGGTTTGGGAAGGATCTTGTTAGTATATTCCCTCTGGAGCTGGTGGATCTGCCTGAATTGTTTAGAAAACCCAACAAAACTGTGAATAATTTCTGTATCTAAAAGAACATCAGAGGTTAGAAAGGGTCTCCCATACAGCAGTTCAAATGGGCTTAGTCCTAAATCTGCTTGAGGAGCAAGTTTGATTCTAGTAAGGGCTATTTTGGGAGCTTGGATCCAATCAGCTTTTGCTTCCTCACATAGCTTGGTGAGGGATCTTTTTAGGGTCTTGCACCTTTTGCAAGGTGGCAGGTGGGTGAAGTCGATCTGCCAATCCTCACCCGGTGATTCCCCTCTCCTTTGGTTGGGCTTAGGGAGAGGAGGGGGTCTGGGAGCTCCAGGGCTGCTACTTTGAGCCACTGGCCTCAGATCAGGTCCCAGGTACAGAGCCAAAACGCCAAGGGCAAATTGCTTTCTCTCATCTACAAATCCTAGGAATTTTAAGGTGGAAGTTGTGTCCATGACACAGGCAGCCTCTGATGGGCTAGAAATCAAGAGGTCATCGGCGTATTGTAAAATGGAGCTGTTAGTCGGTTTTAGAGCTCTAAAGTCTTTGTTGAGGGCAGCCCCAAAATAGTGCAGGCTGTCTCTGAGGTCCTGTGAAAGGGCACAACGAGTGACTTGTTAGGGTCTGAGGTCTGAGGGGAAAACCCACTCACCGCTAAAAGGAATCTACACTTTGGGTGTAGAGGTATGCTGGGGAAAACATCTTTCAAGACAATCACAGAAAACCCCTGAGAGTTTCCTGGAGTCTGAATTAGGATTGTATATGGGCTAGGACAACGGGGTGCACAGAAATTATTGCTTCATTCATATGCCCAAGGTCTTGGACTGTAGGTCAAGTCCCATTGGGTTTTTTCACTGGCAGGAGGGGAGAGTTAAGGGGTAACTGAGTAGCTCTTCCTGGCACGCCTAGATCCCAAACAATAGAAGGTACTTTCTCCCAGATTTCTGATGAGATAGTGGGAGGTCTTTGCAAAGGAGTGTCTGGGGAACTTGAGTTGAGATAAGGGAAAATTTAGAACTTAGCTTCTCCATTATGTCTCTTCCTAATAAAGGACATATTGAAGAAGGGATGGCCAGAAATGTATGTTGCCATAGTCTGTCCTCATGGGCACCGGCTAGGGTATCACTACATCTCAGTATCTCAGCCCTTCTCCCAATGACCTGATGCTGCAAAGGCAATGTAGGACCATTGTGTGAAGGAAGGGCAGAAAAAGTAGGTCCCATTTTGAGCAACGTAGTCGCTTACCTTCCACCTCAACATTAACCCTGGGTTCAGACATTGTGATGGAAACCGGGAGCAAGCCGGCCCTAGGGCACCCCTTTTCCGAGTCTTCAGGAGACTGGAAGATAGGGGGATGCCTCTTGGGTCTCTGCCAGGAGGGACACTGACGTTTCCAGTGTCCCTGTTGCCCACAGGAATATGACCAGAAAGAGTTAATGTGAGTGAGTGTTCTAAGGATTAGAGTTCTCTGACAATAGTTCTTAATTTTTCTGTCTTGTAAGGGTTCTCTCTACTTTGTTTTCTGGTTTCAGATGTAGTTGCTCTACCTCAGATGTATATTTTCTCTTTTGGGGATATTTTGAGAGTTAAAAGGACCTGGAGAAAGTATCGCTTTTGCCATGCTGCTGGTCACGTCCATGATGATAATACAGAACAAACAAATAATGCTAAATTAAGCAGTAGAGATGTAGTATTATAGTATTATGCAGTAATAGCATCTGAAGCAATAATTACAAGCAAATAATATATAACAAATAAAACACAAATGCAGTATGCAAGTTAGTGGTAATACAAAACATTATACACAGGATCATGGGAAAGCAGTTACCGTAGCTATGCTCATATACTCCAATCAGAATGTAACTAGGCTAAAGTATCCATTAAGTCAGTAGCATTTCCAAATGCAACATAATCTCACCAAAACATATAGTCTACCTATTAATCATCATCATAAATAATAGGTACTTTGCATTTATGAATTCAGTGGCTCTATCATGAGATAGATACCTCTGCGAAGACAAAAACAAAACAAATCATAACAAAACAGAATTAGAAAATAGGATTAAAAAACATCAGGAGAGGAAACAAAATCAGTGAACAAACATGAAAAAGTTCAAAATAAACATCCAAAAAATAAAAAAGGAACAAAGAGAATTCTTCCAAAATCTCTCTTCCTTCACTAGAAAGAATACTGGACATACAGCTCAAAAAGATAAACATCATAGAAAAGAAATCTTCCAGACTGAGAGTCCAGTGTCACTAGCTTCAGTATCATTGAAGCAAATCTGTCTGAAATAAAATGTGAAGAAAAAAAAAACAACAAAAGGAAGGAGCTAAAATAATATCCAAAAATTCTGAAAGCAGCAGAATGAAAATGTCAGAAACGCTGGGCATATGTGGGGAGGGAAGGGAACGATAAGTTTTCTACTCAGTGTTTTAGAAATCTTATCTCATTGGTCCTCCCTTTCTTTTGGAGGGTTGAGTTACCTTAGAGCCCATGTTGAATAGGGGATCCATGGGGTGTTTGTACCAGGCACCTACCTAATGCCTACAAACGCTAGCAGCAGCACTTGAGGGGAAGCAATGTCTCTTCAGAGACTAGGGCTATCCCATGAATACATCTCCTTCTCACCTGCATCCATTTCTAGGTGCTACCCTCTTAGTTAAGCTTTCCTCTGATCCCACCCCACATTCTTAGTGATTCTTTCCTACCAGTTTAGCTTGTATTATTTTTTATGTGAACATTTTTTTTCCTTAGAAAAAAGCCCCAGGAAGGCTTAGAGTGAGTTTGCCTTTGGTTTTGCATCTTCTTTAACTAGCATCATCCCTGCCATTATTACTCTATGTTTATTGAATTAGTTTAGATGTTAGACTATCACCTTCATTGCTGCACCTCAGTTAGTCAGTCAACAAATATTTATTAAGTGCATACAATGTGCTATTAAAATGAGCTAAGTGCTGGGGATGGATGCAAGAAGAGGCAAAAAACAGTCCTTTCCCTCAAGGAGTTCATAGTCTAATGGGGTACACTTCTCATCCTGCTATGATGCTTCCTCCTCCCTTGGCTGGTGATTTCCCCACTGAAAATTGTTGTCATTTCTCCTTGAAGGCTCCTGAATAATTCTAATTCTAATGCTAATTCTAATTCTAATTCTAATTCTAATTCTGTCATGAGCCTGTCATCTGTAAGATTAAAATTAATATCCAATAACTCCAAGTATTATTTTATATTTTATATATATTTATTTTATGTGATATATGATATATTTTATATATTTATATTATGTTAATTCTATAAGATTTATTAACAATCACTTGAAATAGAGGAAACAAAAGTAAAAGCCTGAATAAAGAGTTTTCCCAAAGGCATTGCATTAGCAGGGGGCAGGGTTACAGCAACTTTATCTCCAAAACGGATGGAGGTAAGGTAAGGATGAAAGTGGGATTCTGGGAAATGAAGTCCTGGGATACAAATTCCAATTACACACATCTCTTACACAGTTACACTCTGGAGACTTAGCATTTTGAGTTGTCCATAAGCAGTTGCATGTGGAGTTAATCCTACAATAACATGGTTTCCAATCTCAGCCCCAATACGCCTCTCTATTGAGCTTTTATGATGTACAGCAATGGGGCAGGTCATGGCACTCATGATTCCTGTTTCTAAGCAACAATCTTCTCTGTGTCTTAGCTACTTTACCAGAGATGGAAAGCTCCATAAGCCTCGTGCCTCTTTTTTTTTTTTTTTTTTTTTTTTTGGTTCAGTTGTTTATATATATTGAACGGATACAATTTATATGGAGAAGGAAAAAAATTGCTAGTTATAGCAAAGTTCTGATTAATGCAAATAATAGATGCCCTGAAGTGGTCCCTTATTTGAAGTTATAATGCCTATTTCCATTGGGCTAGAACCAATTACCATATTTTACATAATCTGCCTGGAACAGCAAAGAATACCTGAGACTGCTTCAGGGGACTCATTATTCACACTAATCGGGGACTAAACTGTAGATTCCAATCATTCCATCATTTGATTACCCTGTTCCAGGAACTGATTGGTACTGGGGACAAAACTGACCTAAATGAAACAGTCTCTGCTCTCAGGGGAGTGCCAGGGGAGAGATGGCGTATCATCATAATCATCATAATTTAGTAATAGGTATAGTAATGATGCTCATCTAATCTAACAGTTAACTCAACAAATATTTGTTAAGCACAAAGGGAAACGTAGGATCACATTCTGTTTGGAGAAACAACACATACAAAGACAAGGTGATTCTAAGGGGGATCCTAGCATTTGGAGGGGGTGAAGAAAAGCTTCACAGAGAAGAGGGCAGCAAGCTGAATGCCAGAGGGCATTAGTGATTAAGAGGTCTGGAGCATTCAAGGCATGTGGATGAGCCTGTGCAGAGGCTCTTCCTTTCCCTGCCCTCTTCTGCTCAGACCATAGGGAGCCTGTGTTTATTCCAAAGAGCTTTTGGCAGGTTTTCTACTTCTCATTTTTACCTCTTCCCCACTCCCCCAGCTCCTTTATTCTTTATGCTGCATCCCAGTAAGTTTCCAATTTCTTATGCTTGAGAGAGATGCTGTTTATATGGGTCACCCAGGCATGAGCAAAACATACAGGAAAGGGAAATGATCAGAAGGCAACCAAGAAGGGAGAAATTTTTCACTCGCCATCAAAACCTTACTAGCATCCTGTTTCTCCATCAAATGAAGATGAAAAAGAGAATGTTCATTTTGAGCTAGGCATTTGGCAAACGTCCAGCCAGTGTGACTGATGTATTCAGACAAAAAAGATAACTTTCAATTATGAAGCTTCCTGGTTCTCCCCTAAACACTAGTGTCCTCCCTCCCTCCTGAACCATCTTGTATTTAGCTGCTTTGCATCTGTTCATATTTATTCACTTTATAGCCAGCTTGTGTCTATTTTTAGATGTGCTTTTTGTCTCCCTTGTTAGAGATGTAACTTCCTTTGTAGTGGGCTTTGTTTCATTCTTTAAACTTGTATTATCAGCATCAATATGCCAGTATCTGACCCAGAGTCAGCACTTAAATACATTTGATTGATTTGATTGATAAGGGAAAGTTCTATCATGATTGAGGGATAGGGTAAATATAGGAGGTGTAGCCAAAAGTTCATTTCAACTTGTACATAAGCACATGTACAAGTATGTTCTTGCTTGGCCAAGTGTCTATTGGAATTTTAAAACTAGATTTTCTATAGACATCTCATACTTAACATACCCTCAAATGGAAGTCATAATCTTTTGTCCATAACCTACTTCCCCTTACTTCTTTCTGTCAAGGGCACTACATATTTCAGTTGCCCAGGTTCACAATTGCTAGTTTTCTTGACTCACCACTCTCCATCATTCCACATAGCCAAACGGTTGCCAAGTCTTATTGATTCTAATCTATTTATCTGCTTCTGCTTACTTCTCCATGGACTTCTCCTTGATGAAAGGGCTATTTTATTTTTTATTTTTTATTTTTTTTGCCTTTCTTTGGATCTCCAGGGCAATAAATACCTGTAGACTTCTCTTCACCCATTCCACACCATCCCATTTCAGGATCTTGCCACTTCCTGCCTCATTGTAATTGCATTGTAATGGTCTAACATTCATCTCTTTGCCTCAAGTCTTTTTCCCTTCCTAATTCATCCTCTACACAACTTACAAAGTGGCATTCCTAAACCATATCACTCCATTGATTGCCTCTAGGATTAATCAAACAATAAGTTCATATCTATTAACCTACTATGGGCCAGACACTTTGCGAGGCACTGATACAAATACAGTGAAGAAAATGACCTCATTTCCAAGGAACTTATATTCTAATGAAGAAGACAAGAAGGATTTCATATCTACATATATATGTGCTATAAATATACCTACATATATGTGTGTATTTACATATATATGTATGCATACATATATATATATATATAAACACACACACACACCTATATCATCTAAAAAGAATAAGAAATAAATACAAGGTAGTTCAGAAGGAAGGGCACTAACAGGAAAGGCTTCCTAAAGAAAATGGCATTTGATCTACATTTTAAAAGAAGAGGGGGACTCTCTGAGGGTGGGCACTCCCTGCATGGGAGATGACCAATGGAAAGGTGTGAAGAGGGGAGATGGAAGGTCCTGTGTGTAAGGGGAAGAAAGTATGAGAGGGAGTGATGTCCAATGTGACTGGAAAGAGAGGTTAATGCCATGTTGTACAGGTTTAAAAGCCAAACAGGAGTTTCTATATTATCTTAGAGGCATTGGAAGTTGCAAGGGAGTCCCATGATCAGATCTCCACTTAAGGGAAATCACTTTGTCAGCATGTAGAGGAAGAACTGAAAATAGTTCAGTAGGATCAGGAAGCTTGTTGCAATAATTTAAATGAGAGCCAATGAGGGCCTGCACTGAGGTGACAAAAAGGGAATTGGACTTTCACATATATATTATTGTTAGACTTATGGGGATGATTAGGTGATTAGAAAGAGTTTTAAAAAAAGAGAATGATTAGAAAGTTTCATAGAAAAAAGCTTCACCAGCTGACCCAGCCTTGCTTTCCAGGATTGTTAACCAATTACTCTCCTTGATGGTCTCTGCAATCCAGCGAAAATGACCCCTTTGCTGCTCCTCACCATTGACAATCCATTTCCTGCTCCTCTGCTTTTTCACTGGCTGTCTGTCTCTCATGCCAGAAATGCTCTCCCTTCTCACTTACATCTCTTAGAATCCTGAGATTCCTTCCCAACTTAGCTCAAAGGAAACTTCCCAAGGGGGATCTGATTTCCCTTGGCTAGAGTACAAATTTGTCTTGGATTTGCTCTGTAATTATTGTAAATGTTCTTACTTTGTACATTTCCACTGCTAGGACATAAACTTCTTAAGGGCAGGGACTAGTTTGCTTGTATCTTGCTGTTCCAAGAGAGCTGGGCAATGTCTGGCACATGTTAGACATTTTTAAAAGGAATTCTTTAATTTCTTTAATTTAACGGGAACCTGGATGTCCTCTTACCATAGAAATGTGTAGAGATTAACCAGCCCACAGAGACAGGAAGTGACCCCAGAAAGCCTCCTGCTGAGCCAGTGTCAGTTGCAGACTGTCAGTTGCTGACTGTTGGTCAGTTAGTTGCTAACAGTTGGCTAGTTAGTTGCTGACAGTGAGGGTTGGCAGTTGTGGGGAAGTTGGCTGCTGGACGTGAGTTGGTCATTGGGGGTTGGTTGCTGGCAGTGTGGGTTGGCATTTCATTGCTGGTATATAAAGGCAGGCCTGAGCTTACTGAGAGTGCTTTTAGCTTTAGCCTTTAAAGATTTTTTTTCCTCTGGGATCTCAAGAGAGCAGGATGTTTCTCTCATATGCAAGGATCTTCTGTCAGTTGGCTACTGACAGTTGGGCTGCTAAAGAAAACTGATTGAAGGAGTGAGTAAGTGGTAGCTGTCTATTATTTTAGGGAGTTAGGTAGTGTTATAATGAATTTCTGAGACAAAATGGACACCACTTTGAGTGACAAGACCGTCAGTTGAAGACCTCAGAATGTACCCAGGTGCTGTAAGCCAGGGCCAAAAGTCCGTTGGAGCCAACCCTATAAATACCCATCATGCACAGCACAAGACAGCTCAGTCTGGAGCAATCTTGGGAGGTAGGAGTCAAGAGGGAGGGTAGGCCCTATACCTGCAATCCATCTGCCTTGCTTGAGAGAGCTAGAGAGCTATTACAACCATCCTCAATAGAGCTGTGAGAGAACCCTACTGTCATTCAAGAACAGTGGTTCCCAAACTTTTTTGGCCTACCACTCCCTTTCCAGAAAAAATATGACTTAGCCCCCTGGAAATTAATTTTTAAAAATTTTAATAGCAATTAATAGGAAAAATAAATGCACCTGTGGTCATCACCGCCCTTCCTGGATCGCTGCAGCACCCACTTTAGGAATCACTGTTCAAGAAGATCATCAATAGCCTTCCCTAACCTTTCGCTTAGCTTCAGCCAAGTCAAGTCAGAGTTAGTGAGAGGGTGAAAAATCTCCAGTCTCTACCTGATCTAGCAATCTCTGCCTTGATCATTAACTTAGACTATTAGCAATAAGGTTCTCAAATCCTCCATCCTTTCCCTTGTTCCTAATCCTATTAAGCTAGAACCAAATATAGTTATTTATTACAAAATACATTTCCTGAGTGGTGAATATATCCAAAGCCCTTGGGAAGGGAAGATAATCACACGGTCAGATTCACATCGTTATTTAATGAATCAAAATCAATAGCCCTTATCAATATTCATTCCAACCCTAGGTTGAGGAGCTAGAGAAGTTGATTACACCTACAACTTCTCAGTGGTTCCCAGCCTGGGCAGCTGTTAAAAGGTGACAACTGACAGGCTTCATTCAGCAAAGCTTGTCAGGTATGGGGAGGCATAACCCTTGTGCCAGCAGCTTCCACACAGTGGCCTGTAGGTGAGAATGTGTGTCTCTCTCTCCTCTCTCATCCCCATTCTTTTAACAGTAGTTAGTGAATTATTTATACATAGTGTAGGTTAGATAGGCCTGGTGTTTGCCAGGCAAGAAGAAGCTGTTTTCAGAAGACAGTTAGAGGTAGTTATTAGGAATTTTAGGTATATTTATAGGATATAAGATTAGTAGTCTCTTTCTCTACCTATTTCCTATATTTCTCTCCATTACTATATTCATTTTACTATATTCTTTTACTATCTCTATTTTAATTAAACTAAATTGTTAATTGTTAAAAGCTGCTAGAAGTTTTCTCTAGCTTAAAGGGATCATATTAATTTACAAATCTACTATATTCTCATTAAAACTTAAATTATTAAAATCTGCTCTCTTATTTTGACAAAACCCCTATTTTAACCCTTACATTTAATTGGCAATGGTGAGAGGACTTGAATACACAACCTCCTGATCATTTTCCTTACTTTTTACTGAAACTATCCTCAAGTCAAGTTCCTAGCAGTTAATTCTATTACAGCCATTAGTCTTTTTTTTTTTAATTTATTTTTTAAAATTTATTTAAACAGCACTATCTACTGACAGAAAGTAGAACTGCAAACAAAATTAATTAGATTATGATTCTGAGTAGTCTAGTTCAAGTTGTGATGCTGTTTCTTGTCTATCTAAAATGGCTCATTATCCAACAGAATATTTCTAAGTGGCTTTATATAATACTGTTCCTAGCCATACTTATAGTGATAAGAGGCATGGTATTTTGCCTATTCCTCCTCAGGAAGAAACAGAATACTAGTTTTGCTGAACTAAAAGCTTACCTTGAAGAAAAAAGTAGAAAATAACTCGAATGACCTTAAGAAGCTGGAAGAGAGTTTGGAGGATCTCAAGACTTATAAGAAGCATTGAGAAAAGCTTGAGAAATCCTCAGAGTAAAAAGGGAGTTTTATCTCGCAACACTCCCTCATCATTAGAGCTGACTCAGTCTCTGCCCAGTCCTACTCCATGCAATTCTGCTCATAATAAAACCACCTCAATTCCTCCTTGTCCTGTTCTCTAAACCTACCAAAACTCCTCCCACTCGAACTATTTTCCCACCAACACCCATTACCTGCTCTAAGGTAACTCAAACATAAAGCCAAGTGGAAGAAACCAAAAATAATTCAGTTACAGGCCTATTCTCCTTAAAAGAAGTACCCACTTTTTTTCTTTTTTTAAAATATATATGTATTTTTAGAAAATTTTTCCATGGTTACATGATTCTTGTTTTTACTTTCTCCTTAACCCCCACCCCCAATCCATATGTTCAAACAGTTGTTTTTCTTCTGTGTTTCCACTCCTGCAGTTCTTCCTCTGAATGTGGGTAGCATTCTTTTCCATAAATCTCTCAGAATTGTCCTGGGTCATTGCATTGTTGCCAGTACAGAAGTCCATTACATTCTATTTTACCACCGTGTATCAGTCTCTATATACAATGTTCTTCTGGCTCTGCTCCTTTCACTCTGCATCAATTCCTGGAGGTCTTTCCAGTTCACATGGAAATCCTCCAGTTTATTATCCCTTTGAGCACAATAATATTCCATCACCAGCATATACCACAATTTGTTTAGCCATTCCCTTACTGAAGGGCAAACTCTCATTTTTCAGTTTTTTGCCACCACAAAAAGCACAGCTATAAATACTTTTGTACAAGTCTTTTTATCTATGATCTCTTTGAGGTACAAACCCAGCAAGCTGGCTTGAAGGGCAGGCAGTCTTTTAGAGCTCTTTAGGCATAGTTCCAAATTGCCATCCAGAATAGTTGGATGAGTTCACAACTCCACCAGCAATGCATTAATGTACCAATTTTGCCACATCCCCTCCAACATTCATTACTCTCCCCTTCTATCATTTTAGCCAATCTCCTAGGTGTGAGGTGGTACCTCATAGTTGTGTTGATTTGCATTGCTCTAATTATTAGAGATTTAGAATACTTTCTCATGTGCTTATTGATAGTTTTGATTTCTTTATCTGAAAATTGCCTATTCATGTCCCTTGCCCATTTATCAATTCAGGAATGGCTTGACTTTTTATACAATTGATTTAGCTCCTTGTATATTTGAGTAATTAGACCTCTGCCAGAGTTTTTTGTTATACAGATTTTTTCCCAGTTTGTTGTTTCCCTTCTGATTTTGGTTGCATTGTTTTTGTTTGTACAAAAACTTTTTAATTTAATATAATCAAAATTATTTATTTTACATTTTGTAATTTTTTCTAACTCTTGCTTGGCTTTTAAATTTTCCCTTTCCCATAGATCTAACAGATATGCTATTCTATGTTCACCTAATTTTCTTATAGTTTCCTTCTTTGTATTCAAGTCATTCACCCATTCTGAATTTATCTTGGTGTAGGGTGTGAGATGTTGATCTAAGCCTAATCTCTCCCATATTATTTTCAAATTTTCCCTACAATTTTTGTCAAATAGTGGATTTTTGTCCCCAAAATTGGGCTCTTTAGGTTTATCATAGATAGTCTTGCTGACATCACTAACCCCAAGTCTATTCCGCTGATCCTCCCTTCTGCCTCTTAACCAATACCATATCGTTTTGATGACCACTGCTTTATAGTATAGTTTAATATCTGGTAATGCTAGGCCCCTTTCCTTCACATTTTTTTTCATTATTTCCCTTGATATTCTTGATCTTTTATTCTTCCAAATGAACTTTTGTTCTTCCAAGTGAATGTTTTCTAATTCAGTAAAAAAGGTTTTTGGTAGTTTGATAGGTATGGTGCTAAATAGGTAAATTAATTTGGGGAGAATGGTCATTTTTATTATGTTAGCTCGCCCTACCAATGATCAATCAATGGTTTTCCAATTGTTTAGATCTAGTTTTAATTGTTTGGAAAGTGTTTTATAGTTGTGTTCATATAATTCCTGTGTTTGTCTTGGTAGATAGATTCCTAAGTATTTTATATTGTCTAGGGTGATTTTAAATGGTGTTTCTCTTTCTACCTCTTGCTGCTATGATGTGTTGGAAATATATAGAAATGCTGATGATTTATATGCATTTATTTTGTATCCTGCAACTTTACTAAAGTTGTTGATTATTTCTACAAGCTTCTTAGTTGATTCTTTAGGATTTTTTAAGTAGACCATCATATCATCTGCAAAGAGTGACAGCTTAGCCTCCTCATTGCCCATTTGAATACCTTCAATTTCTTTTTCTTCTCTAATTGCTACTGCTAGTGTTTCTAGTACAATGTTAAATAATAGAGATGACAATGGGCATCCTTGTTTCACGCCTGATCTTATTGGAAAGGCTTTTAATTTATCCCCATTGCATATGACGCTTGTTGATGGTTTTAGGTATATATTGTTCATTATTTTTAGGAAAGGCCCTTCTATTCCTATATTTTCCAGTGTTTTCAATAGGAATGGATGTTGTATTTTGTCAAAGGCTTTTTCAGCATCTATTGAGAGAATCATGTGGTTTTTGTTGGTTTGCTTGTTGATATGGTCAATTATGTGAATGGTTTCCCTAATGTTGAACCATCCTTGCATTCCTGGTATAAATCTCACCTGATCATAATGAATAAACCTTGTGATCACTTGCTGGATTCTTTTTGCTAGTATTGTATTTAAAATGTTTGCATCTATGTTCATTAAAGAGATTGGTCTGTAGTTTTCTTTCTCTGTTTTTGATCTTCCTGGCTTTGGGATCAGTACCATATTTGTATCATAAAAGGAATTTGGTAGAACTCCTTCTTCGCTTATTATATCAAACAGTTTGTATAGTATTGGAATTAGTTGTTCTTTGAAGGTTTGATAGAATTTACTTGTGAATCCATCTGGTCCTGGGGATTTTTTCTTAGGGAGTTCTTTCATGGCTTGTTCAATTTCTTTTTCTGATATGGGATTATTTAAGTATTCTATTTATTCCACTATTAATCTAGGCAATTTTTATTTTTGTGAATATTCATCCATCTCACCTAGATTGCTATATTTATTACCATATAACTGCGCAAAATAGTTTTTAATGTTTGCCTTGATTTCCTCTTCATTAGAGATGAGGTCTCCCTTTTCGTCTTTGATACTGATGATTTGGTTTTCTTCTTTCCTTTTTTTAATTAGATTGACCAGTGCTTTGTCAATTTTGTTTGTTTTTTCAAAGTACCAGCTTCAGTCTCATTTACTAATTCAATAGTTCTTTTACTTTCAATTGTATTTATTTCCCCTTTAATTTTTGTAATCTGTAATTGGGTTTTTAGCTGGGGATATTTAATTTGTTCCCTTTCTAGTTTTTTAATTTGCATGCCCAGTTCATTGATCTTTGTCCTCTCTAATTTGTTAATATATGTACTCAAGAATATAAATTTCCACCTGATGCCTTAGCTGCATCCCACGGAGTTTATGAATGTCTCATCATTGTCATTCTCTTCAATGAAATTCTTGATTGTTTCTCTGATTTCTTCTTTAACTAACTGGTTTTGGAGAATCATATTATTTAATTTCCAATTTGTTTTTGGTTTGCCTGTCCATGTGCCTTTACTAATTATTATTTTTATTGCATTATGATCTGAGAAGGTTACATTTATTATTTCTACTCTTTTGCTTTTGTTTCAATGTTTCTATGCCCTATTAAATGGTCAATCTTTGTGAATGTACCATGTGCAGCTGAAAAGAAGGTGTATTCCTTTTTGTCCCTATTTATTTTTCTCCTCATATCTATTAAATCTATTTTTTCTAGGATTTCATTCACCTCTCATCTCTTTCTTATTTATTTTTTGGTTTGATTTATCTAGATCTGAAAGAGGAATATCTAGATTTCCCACTAGTATGGTTTTACTATCTATTTCCTTCTTGAGCTCAGCCAGTTTCTCCTTTAGGAATTTGGATGCTATACCATTTGGTGCATACGTGTTGAGTCCTATTATTTCCTCATTGTCTATACTGCCTTTTATCAAGATGTAATTACCTTCCCTGTCTCTTTTAATCAGATCTATTTTTACTTTTGCTTTGTTAGAAATCATGATTGCCGCTCCTCATATGTTTTTCTTGTAGACAACATATGTTAGGATTTTGGTCCACTCTGCTATTTGCTTCCTTTTTATGGGAGAGTTCATCCCATTCACATTCAGAGTAATAATTATCAGTTGTGTATTCTCCATCATTTTGGTATCCTCTCCTAGTTCTACCCCTTCTTCTTACACTATTCCATTTTAAACCAGTGGTTTGTTTTAGACCAGAACCCCTTGTCCCCTCCTTTGATTTACTTCCTTTTCTACCTCCTCGCTTATTATTCCTTTTTATTTTTATTTTTAATTTTACGACCTAATGAATTCCCTCCCCCTTTCTCCTCCCCTCCCTTTTTTGACCTCCCTGCTCCCCTGCTCCCCTTGGTTAATTCCTTCTGACTTTCTTAGTAGGGTTAGATAGAATTTTATATCCCAATGGATATAGCTACTCTTCCCTCTCAGGATTAATTCCACTGAGAGTAAGGTTTAAATAGTCCCTCTTAATGATCTCTTCCTCTCCTTCTTATAATAGTATCCATCCCCTCCCCTTCCCATGCCCTCTTTGTGTGGAATAGAATATCCTATTTTTCTTATTCATTCAAGTTTCTCCTCTTGGTGTCATCTACTATTCACCCCCCTCTTTTTTTCCCCACCACGTCTCATCTTAGACCATTTAGTGCTCCAACCTCTCCCTAGAAGAATAATTCTTCTAATTACTATAATAGTGAATGCAGTTTTTGAAAATTACACTTAACATTGCTCCATATAGGAATACAAATAATTTGATCTTATTAAAGCCTTTAAAGAGGCATATTTAAAAATAAGAGTCTTCTTTCTTTCCCCTCTGTTTCTTATTTACCTTTTCATGTTTCTCTTTGTTTTTGTGGTTGGATATCGAACTTTCCATTTAGTCCTGGTCTTTTCTATGCAAATACTCAGAAATCTTTTATTTTGTTGAATGCCCATACTTTCCCCTGGAAGTATATAGTCAGTTTTGATGGGTAGGTGATCCTTGGTTGTAGACCCAGTTCTCTTCTCTTTCTGAATATCATATTCCAAGCCTTGCAGTCTTGTAGTGTGGAGACTGCCAGATCCTGTGTGATCCTGATTGGCTCTCCTTGATATCTGAATTGTCTCTTTCTGGCTTCTTGTAAAATTTTTTCTTTTAATTGGGAGCTCTTGAATTTGGCTATCAGATTCCTGGGGTTGTCTTTTGATGGTTTAGTGTAGAGAGTTATCTGTGGATCCTTTCAATGTTTATATAGCCCTTTTGTTGTAGAACTTTGGGCAGTTTTGCTGAATAATTTCTTTTAGTATGGAATCCAAATTTCTATTAATTTCTGCTTTTTTAGGAAGACCATTGATTCTCAAATTGTCTCTTCTAGACCTGTTTTCTTGGTCTATTAACTTCTCATTGAGATTTTTCATGTTTCCTTCTATTTTTTTCATTCTTTTGACTTTGCTTTATTAATTCTTGTTGTCTTATGAGATCATTTGCTTCTAATTCCCAATTCTAGCCTTTAGAGACTAGTTTTTGGCTAAAATCTTTTGGTTTTCCTTTTCAATCTGGTCTATCTGTTTATTTAAGGCTTCCAGCTGGGCATTTCTGGTCTTCAATTTGCTTAGCAATTAATTTTATTTCTGAGCCTCACTTTCCAATTGTCAAATTCTGGCTTTTAAACTGTTATTTTCTTGACAGATCTCTTCTATCTTTCTCTTGATCTCAGATTTGAACTCTTCAAGATCTTGTGACCCATTTTCATTTTTTGGGGAAGGTTTGGATGTCTTTAATTGTTTGTCCTCCTCTGTTTTCTGTTTTTTTTTTTTGTCAAGAAGTTATCAAGTGTTAGAGTTTTTTTCTTGGTCTAGGTGGGGTGAGTGAGGGGTGATCCACTGACGTTTTGATGGGATCTATTTCCCTTCTTATAGTATGGAAGTCCCATGTACCTTCAATACTGGGCCCTATTGTTAGGTCCCTTCTTTCATCTGGATTTTGTTTTCTTGTCCTTTGGAGGTATGCTATATCCATTTGTAAGGAGAGAAAGTCTCCCTGCCTCTACTCTGCTACCATCTTAACCTTGAAGTCTCAGTACCCACTTTCAATAAGAGTGGAGATGTAATTTTGCCAAGGCATCATACACCCTCCCCCCAAGATACTGAGAGATCCATGCAAAATATTCCTTCTTTTGAGGATGTCCCAATTGTGATTATTAAAAAGATAGCATTTTTCTCACATATGATCCCAGATGGATTGATATTGAAAATTTGCTTCAAGCTTTTTTTTTAAACATTTATTAATATTCATTTTTAACATGGTTACATGATTCATGCTCCTCCTTTCCCCTTCAACCCCCCCCCCCCGCACCCCTCCTACCCATGCGCATTTCCACTAGTTTTGTCATGTGTCCTTGATCAAGACCAATTTCCAAATTGTTGGTAGTTGCATTGGTGTGGTAGTTTCGAGTCCACATCCCCAATCATGTCCACCCCAACCCATGCGTTCAAGCAGTTGTTTTTCTTATATGTTTCCTCTCCTGCAGTCCTTCCTCTGAATGTGGGTAGCATCTTTACCATAACTCCCTCAGAATTGTCCTGGGTCATTGTATTGCTGCTGGTACAGAGGTCCATTACATTTGATTTTACCACAGAATGTCAGTCTCTGTGTATAGAGTTCTTCTGGCTCTGCTCCTTTC